>NC_072734.1:89121698-89365557 GCF_026930045.1 Uloborus diversus
GGAAGGATCATAAATATGCGAAAGATATAGAAGAAAGTTTCGTGATGGCCACAACATACTAGTTATAATGTTAGTACGCTGTAAAAAAAATTTGTAAGGTTACCAGTATTAATGAGTGTAACGTTAGACGAATTCTGATGGGTGCAATATCATTGTTTTGAAAACTCAAACTGTTGGAGGAACCTTGCACTCTCGTTTCAGTAGAATTCAATGCGCATGCGTAAAGATCAGAATCGGCGCTGACCGCGTAAACTTTTATTAGCGAAACGAAAACCGGCCTTTGTGGCCGGTAAAAGCTCTTGCATTGTGACCAGTCTGTGAGATTTGCGTTGTGGGTTCGGACACTACTCAAATTATTTCTTCTCTTAGTACAATAAAAATGTCTTGTTTGTGTATTAAAATAAATAATTGGTTCACATTGGTTATGAAAAACCATGAACTTGATAAATACTGAATAAACGAAAAGAAGAACTGTAAAGGAGGGGATTCTAGGATGATTTTTTAAAAATATTTTTAAAACGAAATTTCAAGTGCTGTAACCTACTAGTTTATTTTTGTACTTTCAATTTAAAACGTAACCTTTCAAGTAACTTCTCTGTAAGCATATAGAAAATTCTGGGGTAACCTTACGCAGAAATTAATGAGAAGATACGCTATAGTTACATGACCATGGTGTTACCTTCCACAAGCGATGTGTAACTTTGCACCAGTGATATCAGTTCAATTAGTCCACAGCAGTGGAAGCAGCTAAGGTGCTACTGATTTTAGAGAGTAAGGTTAACCACATTTTTTATAGCCTTACAAGCAGCCATTTTCGAGCAGTAGTCTATGCCGCAGTTTGTACCGCGTTTGCAAAATATCAAACAAAAAAGGTATTTTTGTGATCAAACAACGAAAAAATCTTTTTTTTTTTCGAACGTATTATATTTAGGTGAGTGATGTTGGTTTTGCTTTTTTTTCCTGTATTGGGTTACACATTGCCATAAAATATGTTTCCAAAAAAAAAACTAATTTAAAACTCACTCGAGTTTTGTATTCGGTTTGCATCTCCGGTGCACTGTGTTACGGGACACTGTGTGATACTGTACTGAAAATTACTGACAAACAATTGAGAATGACGTTGAAATATGACGTTAGCTATTTACTTAGAAGTGGCAAAAGTTGACAATCATTTCTACTTTCTTATTGAACCCAAGATGGCGATGGTACCGTTAGAGAATTTTAAATTGTGCTTCCACTTATAAAAGTTACAGCAAAAAAGATCAAACGTCAAGCAGATGTCTAAACGTTCCCGAAGGATAGTTTCAAGAAATGTAATATTTATGAGAAATGTTTACTTTTCTCTTATTGTTATTTTTTCAAGTATTTTTATGTTGTAACACTGTGCCTCTTACCCTGTACCAGAGTACAGCAGATTAGAGATCCTAAATACGGAGAGATTGAACAGCCCAGTGTATTTGAATGGACAATTTTTAATATAGCAAGTAGGATTCGTTCACTTTACTGTTTGAAATTTTATATTTCTAATAGCAGAGGTCAAGGCAACTTACTCAATAATATTAAATTTTTTTATTAGGCGCTGACGGACTGCACAGCTTCTTCTAGACAATTGGCAGCACAGTGGTCAACAGCTACAGGTGTTTCATTGTGTGCTTCATCAATTGGGAGACGTCTGCTGCAGCGTGGGCTGCGCGAAAGGATGCCTTTATACAGGATTCCTCTCACGCAAAACCATCGCCGCCTGCGGCTACAATGGGCCAATGCGCATAGGAGCTGGCGTGCTGATTGGCAGCAGGTCGTCTTTTTTGACGAATCCCAGTTTAATTTGTGGCACCATGATGGCCGAATTCGTGTCAGGCGGTATGCCGGTGAACGGCACATTCCGGAGTGCATATCGAACGCCACAGTGGATGAACACCTAGAGTTATGGTCTGGGGTGACATAACATATCATGGACGATCACAATTGCTACGAATTGTGGGCAATTTGTACAGTACCCGATACATAAACGAAGTATTACAGCCCCAAGCTATTCCTTTCCTGCAAGGATTGCCAGGGGCTGTGTTCCAGCAGGAAAATGCCCGACCACATGTCGCCAGAACTGTCGAATCCTACCTTGATCCGCAGCAGGTACAGCTTTTTCCTTGGCCTGCATATTTCCCGGATATGTCACCGATTGAACATGTGTGTCATGATTAGATGTTTCGTTGGGCGGCGTCTCGCTCGTGATCCTCGTCTTGTTACTTCGACAGACGAACTTTGGTTGCGCATACAAACAATATGGAATACTCTTCCGCAGGCAGGTATTCAAACTTTGTTTCACTTCATGCCGAGTCGTGTAGCAACTCTTATTGCGGCGCGTGGTGGTCACACAAAATACTAATTTTTATCTTTTTTTATAGTTTGTTTGGTTTGAAAATGTAAACATTTATTTGTAAAATTACCACTCAACTGTGTAGTAAATTTCATTCAACTATGAGGCTTCCTTCATGGTGTTGCAACTTTCACAAACAGGAGTATTTTCAGCTCTGCATTGCTACATGATTCTGAGTGACCCAGGTTCTCCTTACCCCTCCCTGAAGCTCTGAAACAGTTATGTAAGACATCCTGTGTACAGGATGTAACTGACGTGCTTCAACAAACTAGGAGGAGCGACAGTACTCATCTGAACGACCTATAGTTGAAGACTGAAATTGGAAAACGCATTAAGTGCCAAAAAAAGATTTTTTTTCCGTCAAAAAGAAGAAAATGCCAAGCATTTCACTGTGGTAAACGATTTATGTGTCTATCCCCCTAAAAGTAGTTAAAATAACGATGTTAGGGTCCTCCAGTGGAGCAAGAGTTAGCGCCCATGCGGTGGAGAGCGCAGTATGTGCCATTGAAGATTTTTGGAAGTTACTTATCTTGGTTGGTCCAAGTCCATAATGCAAAAAATGGAAAACACAGTAAGTGCCACAATTCACCTGGAATCTTATTTTGGATGCCCTGTAAAAAATTTTATTTGGTACTTACTGCGTTTTCCATTTTTAGTCTTCAATTTACAAGGAACTTACGGTCGCAAATGCAATGCTGACGCACTACATACACATGAAGCCAGAAACTGACGGATACAAAGCAGATCACAAATTTAATATACAAAGATGATTTTACACAACATTTTAGTCTTTGAAAAGGTTTGAAAGCAGGCGTTAAAATTTGCCCTCTGCATCTGTGATACATGCGTCGGAATGACAAAGCACCGATCGCGCAATTACGGGTCATTTTGACAAGCTTTTTTTTCTGCATTGTCTTTGCGACGTGTGTATTACAGCGACTGGCCGCAACTTTTAACAACCGCTTTAAACCTGTTGTAAAATTTTAAAAAGTGTTTAAAATCGTCACTGTACAATTTGACCAGTTTCACATCATCAGTTTCTGGCTTTGTGTACATGTAGTGCTACAGCATTGCGTCAGTGACCATATGTTTCTTTGTAACTATTGGTCGTCTAAATGGGCACTATCATCCCGCTTAATTTGTTGAAGTCTTTCATTTACACCCTGTATGCATGTAATGTGTACATGAGTAAATGAATTAAAAAATCTGCTTAAAAAAGAGAAAAATAACTTATCAAAAGTCCAGAGAAATGTCAAGAGAAATGTCCAATAACGCAAAAAGAGGGAAGCATTGAGTTCATATTTATTAAGAGTTTGCAGAAATGCTAAATAACGTTAAGAGAGAGAAATGTTAAGCTCTTAATTTATTCCAAATTTACAATGTCCTCAGAAAAATATCCAACAAAGCGTCAAAAAAAAGTCTACGTTACTTTTTGCTTCAAACTTATGAAAGATAAAGATAAGGCATTTGTAGACGAAAGAACTTTTTCTTTTCTCCTTTCTGTTTTTTAAGAGATCAGGAACGGCCTGAGGTGACCAGGCGACCAACTATCAGGACTTCGCCGGAACGATTACGCTGTAACCAGTGTCACCTGCAGGCGTTTCCCTCAAGATAAGAAAGAATAACTTTTCGAATGACGGAAAATATAAGAGAAGAGAAGACAAGACAGTTCTTTCAAATATGAGCTCTTTTTTTATTATTTCGATGCCTTGTCTTTTTAAATTTTGCCTTCAGAACTTATTTCTTAGATGAAATCATTGCGTAGCAAAAGTAACGAGCGGATTTCTGTCCAATATTTTGAGAAATTTCGTCGTGTACATGTTTTCCTCCTTTTCATTCCTTTTCTTACAATTTATTAAGGCTGACGTTATAGTGTTTCAGATTTTTCATTTGTGTTTTAAAAGTGAGTAAGTAATTCTTTTTTAACAAATGTCCAAAAGTAGAGGAAAAAGAATTGAAATGAAATTTATAGCGAGTTAAATATTCGTAATCTAAGTTCATAAAAATTGAAAGTAATATTAAAAACGTCTAGAAAATTAAATGTCCATTAGAATACACATACTGGGAAACGTTTCCAAAAACAAAAGCAAAGAACTAGTTTTGTCTTTCTCCTATACTAGGCGTCTTTAGGTGCTTCAAATTTCTTAAATCAACTTAAAGAAAATTCTTCATAATCCTATGCACATGTTTGAAAATTATTGTCTATATTTTCTAGCTGCTAGTCAGTTCAATCTGGAGTTCCATGCTTCTGAACTTAGAAAATGCCATGAGATACAGATTGTTGATACTTTTACTTACTTACCTATTCATTTTGACATTTTTGCGTTTCACTAGTAAATGTCATTAAAAAAAACTACGAATTGTGTTTTTCGAAAGATTTGTGAGTACGATAGAACCTCTTTAATGCGAACCCCCGCAATCCGAAAGCAGTCTAGATGTAAAGGAATGTACGGCAAAGTGAAATGATGACTGAGCTTTTTCAAAATGAACAAATTGCAAATCTGTTTTGAAAATTACAGTACATAAAGAAAACCCTGTGGCACGACAACCCGAGAAAGGCCTGAGTTGGGCCTTCTGTGCCCAACTCAGTCTTCTTGATCAGAGGCTCTAGGGTGCAAGGCAGACGTTCTCGTTAGGTGGTCAACCTAACGCGGAACCCCCAGCGTTTGGTTCCTAAGTACGCTTGGTACTCATTTTATCGACCCACCGAATGGATGAACGGCTGAGTTAACCATACCCAACCCGGTAATAGAACCCGGGCCTGTAGCG
Organism: Uloborus diversus; assembly: GCF_026930045.1. Taxonomy (NCBI): domain Eukaryota; kingdom Metazoa; phylum Arthropoda; class Arachnida; order Araneae; family Uloboridae; genus Uloborus; species Uloborus diversus. Next base: position 89,126,842 of record NC_072734.1, read on the forward strand.
TGGGAGCGCTTGGCACGCTACAAGCAGTGTGGAGCCTGCTTCCCACTCCACCTCCCACTTCAGTGGGAGCGCGGAACGCTACCACTGAGCCACTGGAAAAGACACACAAAGAAAGAACAATGTATTTTGTGATAGAGATCATTCATTAATTACGTAATGGTTTCAAGGGGGAGGGGAGTTAGAATAATCTCTACGTACCCTAACTTTCTTGAGGGGGGGGGGCAACCCTGTCTTACCTAATATTTTCCAAGTCTATATTTCATATTGGAAACTACGCGGTCAAGTGGTTTGGCAGGTATCATATTTCGTTTGCGTCTAGAGGGTAAAAAACGTATTGAATGAGCTGTTTTTTACTAATTTTACAAAGAATGAATAGTGTAAAACATAATAAAAGAAATACACCGTGTATGGCATGTTTCATTTTTAATTAGCAACGCATCATATAATATACTTGAAAAAACAAAAATCTTTGATTTACGTCTTCTATCAACAGTTTATTATTTTGAAAAACGAAATGGAATCTGAGGTAAGAATAAGGGGGGAGGGGTTTGAAAAATCTTACGTACCCTTACATGGGGGTAGGGAAGGGAGACAAATTGCCACAATCATCCTTACGTAGTTAATGAATGGCCGCATAGAAATTGCATTGAAACATTTTTTTTTTTTTTTTTTTTTTTTTGGCAGTAAATTTGTTCGCTCGAGGAAAAAAGTGAAAAATTATCACTTTTTTTTGTTCATGAGGAGAAGTGAAAAATAAAATAATTTTCTGATGAGTTATTTTATATTTGCCTTTTAAAGAAATGTTTGATCAAATGAATAAGGAAATAAAAGAAGGGATGATAATGAAACAATAAATAAATAAATAAATTTTTACGAAAAAATTCTGTGAATAAAGAACCGAATGAATCAATATGAAATATTAAAATAAAGGAATCTGAGCAATTTACTTAATTAATAAAAGCGAAAGTGATTTAATAAATAAATTAATAACGAAACGAAATGAACCCTCTCACTTCGCCCCACATTCTCCTACGATAGACCCGAAAATTGCTTACCGCAATTGATAGTATAAAAACAATTGAGAGACTTAGGGGCCAAAAAACACACTTCATCATTGATTCAGAAGAAAATGAGTGACTTTTTTAAAATTTAAAACTTTAACTAACATTTAGCACATTATGCACTGCATTACAGTCTCCGTATATACTGCCGTGTGCAGGTAAAAGGCAGTAACTGCAAATTTTTCATTTTTAATTTTTTTGCATTTTTGTCATCTATTGTACTTTATGTTTATTGTACAAGCTCGCTTATTTGGGTTCCGCTGAAAAAAAGTCGCAAAAAAAAGCGTCTAATTCCAACATTTTCCTATTGTTAGTATTGAATCCGCCACACATATCTTCAAATATCTCGAAAACTCATTTCTGCAGTTACTGCCGTTTACCTGCACACGGCAGTATACTGTGTTGTTTATTTATAGATATATTACACTCTTTTTCGTCAGTTATATTGCTTATATTCTAGGTTTACTATAAACTAAATAAACGAAATTTTACTTTGCAAAACAGTTATCTCTTTTCTATAATACTTATGATCAGTTTTAGCCACGTCCTAACTATTGTCTTACATTGGACACGTGAAAAGTACACAATTTTCTGTAATCTTAACCATTTGAAAGTCCGAATTCCCCTGCTCCATTTCGCTAGGATTAAAGAGGTTCTAGTGCATGTGTACAGGACATGTGAAAAGTATATGTTTTGTAATCCGAACAGTTTTATAGTCCAACCCCCCCCCCCCCCATCCAAATTAAGTCAAATTAAGGAGGTTCTAGTGTAGATGTGCAGGACATGCGAAAAGCACAATATGTTCTGTAATCCAAATGATTTGACAGTCTGTACTCAACCGGTCTCTATTAGTTCCTATTCAAAAGGTTCTATTATACACTATATGACCAAAAGTATTGGGACACTTTCCAAAATTCTTCTTTCTAAGGAGTTCTCGAGAAATAAAAGACCAATTGCTTAGTAACTTTTGTCGCATAAAAAGTATGTTTTAGCTGTCATTTTCCATTAAAAGTTGTATGCCCCATGCATTTAGGTGACCAGTAACAAATCGAGGAAAACAAAAGTGTTTTTTGATCACCGTTCATCGTAAATAGCTGAGAATAAGCTGTAACGTTCAGAAATTAGTTACCTTACTATATATAATTGTTTTACGTACTTTCGAGAAAATATCGCTGATATTCATGAAGATATAAGCATTTCTTTCAGAAATACAAATTTTATTTGAAGGTGTCTTGCTCACAAAGCGTACAGTTTTCCATCAAAGCTTACCAAACTTTTAGAAAACTTGACAGAACATAAGATAAGTATAATATTAAAATTTCTAATTAAAATGTTGAAAATTTGATAAAATATGGATATTTAAAGCAATTAATTTTTCTCTGCGCAAGCGCGAAAGATAGCGGTTTATAACTTTCACAATCTGAAACCAACAAGGCTCTTCAACTCATTAAAAAATTCCAGTTCAATGTCTTAAAAATTCCAAAAGTTATAAGCGATATAATGAGCCGACTTTGAATAGATCTTGGATATGCGACGACTCATTAGGAGTCGTTCGCAAGTTTGCAACGTTTGCTTGCAATCGCTAGTGTGATTCTTGATAAAACAGATTATTAGCGAACGATCCCTTACGATTCGTAGTCAGCTCAAGAGCTATTCAAATTCAGCTTATTAGAACGCTGATAACTTTTTGAATTTTTAAGATATTAAACTAAAATTTTATTATGAGTTGGAAAATCTAGTTCGGGTAATTAGATTATGAAAACTATAAATTGCTATCTTTCGCGCATGCACAGAGACAAATTAATTGCTTTAAGCTTTCATATTTCATCAAATTTTCAAAATTTAAATTTCAAATTTTAGTTTTACACTCCTCTTGTATGCTGTCAAGTTTTCTGAAAGTTCGGTAAGTTTTGATGGAACTTTGCGTATTTTGAGCCAAACAGCTTCAAATAAAATTCGTTATTCTGAAAGAAATGCTTATATCAACATGAATATCAGTGATATTTCCTCGAAAGTACGTAAAACAATTGTACATAGTAAGGTAGCTAATTTCTGAACGTTACAGCTATTTACGATGAACGACGATCAAAAAACATTTTTGTTTTTCAAAATTTGTTGCTGGTCCACTAAATTCATGGGTGATATTAATTTCAATGGAAAATGACATCTAAAACATGTCTTTTATGTGACAAAAGTTACAAAGCAATTGATCTTTTATTTCTCGAGAAATACTTCAAGATACGAATTTTTGAAAATGTTTTATCACTTTCGGTCATATAGTGTTGAAATGAAAGGCATGTAAAAAGCATATGTTTTCTGTAATCCGAATGATTTGACAGTCCGAACTCCCTCGGTTCCAATAGTTCGGATTAAAGAGGTTCTAATGTAGGTGTACAGAACATGTAAAAAGCATTAATCTGCTATCCGTGCGACAATGTAGACAAACAATGAAATTACACAACAATCGATTAATGACACTTTCATAAGCTAATGAAAAGTATGACAGAAATACCACTTAGAGCTGTCCATAAATAAAGTCGCACTTTTTTTCAATATTTTGCCCCCTCCCTCCCTTTGTCACAAATTTTCACACTTCACCTCCACTCGCCCCCCCCCCCCTCCCCTCGTCTTATGTCACGCTATTTTTCATAAGGATTCTTATTAAAAAAATACATACTTCTTGTTTCCCCTCCCTCACCCTTGTGACAAACTGTCACAATTTCACGAGCCCCCGCGCCTTACTCCTCATTACGTGACATCATTTGTGGACATTCTGTCAGCATATTTTACTTAAGTATAAATGTTCCAACAGTAAAAAAATAAAAACTGAATATTTTTTTACGATAATGGTATACAAATGCAAATATATTTAAAATTTGCTTTTAAATATATTTTAGAAACATCAAGAGATTCAATTACGACATGAGTATGTTAATTGCTTTGTGTTTGTGAACTATTAGGGTAAGTAGTTTTAAGTTATTTGTTTTACGATTTAACGAAATATGCTTGCTTTTAAATATGCAAACAGATTTTCTTATTATATTCTATATATAGATATTTCTTAGAGTCTCCCTATATATATGCATGCGTGATGGATACTTCTACTCCGAAGTCAACCCCCCCCCCTCCCCCAAATCATTCTGCTAAAACAACTCCAAGATCTAGCATATGCATGGAATTGCAGTCCCTATTTCCTAAAAGAGCATTTGAGGAAGAGGCGGAAGAAGTGGATTGGTTTAAGAAGGAAAAAAATGTGAATAAAAAAGAAAAAGTTACTCTTCTTTCTTATTGAAAGCCCTATCTATATAACAAAGAAAAAGAAGGTTGAATTTTATCACATGACATTATGCGCACCAGTTGAAAGTATTTTAGTTATTTTCGATATTTGATTTCGGGGCTGCAAGCGAAAACAGCTATTGTTTGGAATTGTTGCTTGTATGTATAGTGGACGTCGGTCAATTGAATGAGTGGTTTATTGAATTAGCCCTTTTAATGAAGCAAATCGTCAAAACCAGAACAAAATCCAGTTTTATTGAATTACCCGCTTTATTGAATTGGCCGCATTATCGAATCATCCGCTTTATGGAATCAAAACTGTTTAGTACAAACGTGATTCATATAACCGGCGGCCACTGTATATATACAGGGTGTTCCGTTTTCACCTGCAAATTTCAAAATAAAGCATCAAAACGCAGCACTTAAATAAAAGTAAATGTAAAAATAAAATGCAATGAACTTTATCGCTTGTTATCAGATGTGAATAGAAAGGGTGAACAAAAAATAACCAAACCTTCAGGAAAGTTTTAGTTTTTTTTTTTTTTTTTTTTTTTTTTTCTTTTTGTCATCAATTTTTTTTTTTTTTTTTTTTAAAACAATAGCTCTTTTCAGGTGAAACGAGTAAAAGAAAATAAAAGTAAAAATAGAAAAGCAAGCGATATTCTAAACCTGTAAATCTTAATTGCATCTGGGAATATAAATCCGATTTCAGAAACAACTATCCTTCCGACTGGCTTAGAGAACGTTCAATTTGGGAGGAGGGTAGATTTTGCAATAATATTTGTTATTTATTGCGTGTTTTATAATTTCAGGAACCATTTACACGAACTTCATAATATACAAGTTTGAATTCATAAGGGAATGTGGGGCAAAGTGAAAATTTACTCTGCTTTTAGCACCTCTTACTTAGTAATATTTTAACCTATGTAGTAACACATGTAGTCTATTCCAGCCAAGAAAAAATTACCTCTGAAAATCAAAGAGTATGATGAACATTTCAAAAATTTTCAAAAATTAATGCTCACACTGCAATATTTTTTGTATCTCAGAAACTATTTTTGTTATTATAAAATGATAAAGTTCTCGTTACTAACATTTTAAATATTAGTTGAGACCTACTATTATTCGGTGCAGTATTTATTTGTTTAATATTAAGCTTATTTGGTTTTTAAATGCTTTGTACAGTTATTAAAGGACATGCGAGACAAAGCGGAAGGGGCGAAGTGAAATAGTTCATTTCATGTTCTTATTCAATCTTTTATCAAATCACTTACGTATTCATTTGTTAATTATTTTCTTCGCATTCCTTCATTTAATTATTAACTTATTTATTCATTCATACACTTTTTTTCTTACTCATTCACTATTTTATTCACTCTTTTGTTTTTTTCTGTTGTATTAAATTATTTATTTTTTATTCGTTTACTCTTTCTTTTCCTTTTCATTTATTCATTCGTTCTCTTGTTTGCTCATTTATTTGTTCAAAAATATCTTTCACAATCGAACAGAAAATATTTCACTACAAAAATATTTTACTTTTCACTTTAAAAGTAAAAAAGTTTTTTTTTTTTTTAATTATTATTATTTATAATGGTAAGATTTCAAGACAACTACAGATACAAAAGGACAACTGGATTAAGAATATACACAACAAGTAGACAAAAATACAAAAAAAAACAATAAAAAAGCAATTGTAGCAAAATTCTATGAATCCAAAAGACCCCTAGCCTCCCAGTATCGGTCCGCAAGAGAGCGTTTGGAAAGAGCAGGGCAAATGACGAAGTGGTCAGCATCCATGATCCGTCCCAGATCACAGAGACTGCAGAAAGGACTTGAAATAATTCGAAAACGATGTACGTGTTTTGGGAGACAGTCATGGTCAGTGGCGAGCCTAAACACTGCCACCATTCCATGTCTGACTTATTTTGTAACTGATGAAATGTTACCCTACCATGACTTTTGACTTATTTTCAAAGCGAGGTTCTTTAACTCCTCTGTCGTAGTATTTTCGATTAATCGTTTAACTAGCTTTTAGGCGTCCTTTTAGGCCAATGAGTCGACACTCTAATTGCCAAAGATTCCACAATGCCCAGGGATCCACCGCAAACCTACCTCCTTTCCAGTAGCAGAAAGGCTTTGCAAAAGTCTCTGACATTCAATGACCAACGAGGACTGACAAATCAAAGTTAAAATAAGAGATTGCAAAGAGGCAATCTCCATGGCTTTGCCCCACGAAAAAAAGAAGTGAAAAATAAGTACATAAGTATACGCGCCCATTCTTTTGAGTTATAAAAAACAGCAGTTATTTAATAGGTGTGGAAGGAGGTTGTGTGGGGTATGCATCAAACTTTTTTCTAGTGTCGTTGCTATATTTATGCTTATTTTGTTAAGAGCATATTTTTAAGTTTTGATTTCATTAGTTTCAAACCTGAAAGTATTAAAACAACTCCAGGAGCTTATCCATGAATTATAATACGAAAGTAACTGTTGCTGTATCTTTAAATTTGCTGTATTAATTTTAAAAGAAAACCAGCTCTGAAAAAAGCATTACAAACAATTTTCCTTATTAAAGTCGCATTTTTTGAAATTTTATTTTGTTATCTTTCTGACCTTAAATGATTTATTTCATGATAAAATAACATTCCTGGAAAGTTATTACATTTGCCCTAAAAATTAAGCTTTTCAATGTATTACTGAAGTTTTCTTCAATATATTATTATCAAATACAATATTTCATGCTAAAAATAAATCCAATCATGTTTAGTGCTGAAAAAGTACAGAGCGCTGTACAGTATTAAATCCTCTCCTTCGCATTATCATCCGTAATTCATATCGGAAAGAGCAATTTTTTTTGTTGGCCAAATGGACCCCCCTCCCCCCTTTTTTTTTACGGCGCAAGCACCCTTGTCAGATCATTTAGTTTTGGTCCAGCTCAAAAAATAGTCGTCCTCATGTGAGGAGTTTACTTTCAAAATAGATTATATCCAGTTTTATACTTTTTTGGCATAACGAAAAAAAAACGTTTTACGCACTAACACTAACTGTTAGAATTTAGAATTTCTCACAATGGTTTGGTAGAATAACAAGTGACTATGAGCATAGGTCTAGGAATTTTTCCTCAATTTTACCGGACCAGAATTGCCAATTTTATTTTGGATATATTCCGTTTTGGTGTAAAACAGTGGATATAACTCCTTTTGCAAAAAAACACGCATTTTCTTCAAAAATAAACTTTATTAGATTGAAACAAAATATTCAACATTTTTTAATATATTATTTTTTTTAGTCTACTTTTATTCCTTTCTACTTACTTTATTCTTTTCATTGAATATTTAAAAAAAAAGCCCTTCCATCTAATTAAGTATGAACAATGAAACCACCCAAGCCGATTTAAATAACAACGTTGTAGGTATTAATATTAACAGATCACAATTTTTATCACAATTAATCACAATTTTTATCGCAACTAATCACAATTTAATCATAAATTAATCACAATTTAATAATAATATTAGTTATTTGATATTAATTTAGTAATCACAATTAGAGTTCGCGCTTGCATAACTGATAGCAGACTTGCACAAGGTGCTGCGATCTCTTAATACGGACGGGTATCCTGCTTGATTGGAAATGCTCAGTCAGTGCTTTGCTCCGCTATTTTATTTGTGACCTACTTTTGAAATAGAAGTGAAAATTCAAATTCGGATATGTGCCCTTTTGATATGAAAGTGAATGAGCGGGTACCGGCAAATAAGGGATAAGTTCCACTTTGCAGTAAAAAGACCTGCCGAGAACTAAGGCGATGGATATACAGTATTTAGGTGGCAAAATGAAGAATTAGGTGGTTTTACTGGTAAGACTCATTTTAGGAGAATGAAGAAACGAAAAAGTGGTCAACAAGGAACGCTATCTACTGGAAGTTTAGCGTGAATCCACAGGAGTTAGGGTTTAAATTTCAACCATCGAAATACCATCAAACAGTCAAATGCTTTGTTCAAGTGTGGAAGCAATTTTCACCCTTCATATCTTGAAGGGAGATTTTCTAGTATGAAAATAAGTTGAAATATAGTTTTAGTAAAATAAGGATTAATTTGCCCGGGCCTCATTTTTGTAGCACTGCCTAGCACACCCCATGCTATGAGTACTTCATGGCAACCTTCTACTTAAAAAGATAAAAATTGTATTAGAATGTAATCAAAGCCTGTCATAAAACGGTAGAGATTCTAAAAATTTCACACACACATCATGTTAATTGAATTGCAAATAACCCCCAAAGAACACGATACTGAAAAACTCTAGTTTCGACGAACATGGCTCCATTCCCTCGAATTAGTTTCAACTATATGATTTTCGAGTAATTCTTTTGAAAAAAAAGTACAAATATTATTTTGTGTCAAATTATTTCCAAATATGTCATTGTTTGATAAAATGGAAAGTTATAATGACACACAGGTAAAATTGTAATAGCCTTCTCCTCCCCCCTTTAAATATTTTAAACGTATGAGTCTTGAACAACATGATTTCAAAGAAAAAAGGAACCAATTAGGGTTTACTTTGTGCCAAAAAAAAAGTGAGAGTGTCAAATAGTCTTCAGAACTTTTTTTAAACACTAAAATAGCCTCAATACATCAAAATTGGATAAAATTGAAAAAAAAAAAAGGTCAGGAACGCAACCCCCGTGTGCTCCCATGCAAAATTAGGCCTCTGAACCAATAAATCGTGTTCCTCGGTTACCAGCATTACAGTCTTGCGATAAAGCAAATACTATGTTGCTAATTTAATGCTAATTTTAGAGACATCACGAAACACTGCAATTATCAACATTTATGTGCATTAAAATATGCAACATTGAAAAAAAAATTCAAGGCCTTAAAAAATTTTTGCATTTTGTAAGCCTTTAGAAAAGTTTTAAACAAGAAAGTCTCAAAGAAAAAGAAATATAATGAAATAGTACGCTACTTCTTTGTGTAAAAATTCCTATCTCTATATATTTTAAAATTGTTTTCCCGTGACTTCTACTCCTGTAATTGCGCATTTCCTGCGACGCATTCATATCCGTGTGATATACTATTTCTGAAACCTTTTTACGATCCCTTATCAGAAGTAGAAAATAGAGTTAATTTTTGAAAACTTTCATCAGGCTTTGGGGCATTTGAAAGTACATAGCAGAAACTGCGGTACTATAGATATCGCTAAGTATATGTTTTACAAAAAGCTGTTGGTGATTATATTTTTACACAATAGACGGTAGCTCTATTCTTTCAAAGTATTTCGTTGCATATATACATACAAAGGTTTATCTTTTGCCCTCTGCACAAAAGTTTCCATGGAGACTGGAATTTCCTGAAGTTACAGGAAAAAATAAATCTTATCTAAAAATGTTTGCCTAGACGTTTAGGAGTACAAAAGAATATTCGTTTCTAAAACGCTTTGGAAATTACCGGAATATTAATAAAAACCTTTTTAAGTTTGACTCTATAATAGCTCGCCAATTTTCTTTGCAAAAAGCTCGCAATTTTTACATAATACTATCGCTTCTTGGTATTTTGGGAATACTGCCATGAGGAACAATTTCAGACAGGCTTATAAGTTATTTTATTATACTTTCAACTCTTTAATTCAGAATTAACTATCTTTGCCTCTGTTATGTGAAATAACTTTTATTTAACTTTTATAAAGTCATAATCGTGAAATTAAATTCCACAAAAATATTTTAAATGAATGCAATCATTACACACGTTTACATAACACCAAGGTATTAGTTTCAATTTCAGCAGGAAATTAAATATTTGATATCACTGTGAGAAAACTTTGGTATTTCCTGTAAAATCGGTTCACCCCGGGGAAAAAGCTTGTTTACATGTTCAAGATGCATTAGAGGGCATTGGAAGAGATATTGTTAACGCTGAAAATAGGAAATAGTCTTCAAAAATCGAGGCAGTCTTTGTGCTTTAAAGAAAAAAATTATCATCGAGAAAAATAAAAAAAAAATACATTTGGAGTTTTTTAAATAATACATATTGATATTTTTTTAATAAAATTTGTCACATTTTAAACACAAAATGCCGAGCATTCTAAATGTTAAATAAATTAATTGATCTACATGCACAGGTTTTTCTCCGTTTGCGTGTGACTCAGTGGTCGGAAGTAACGCGCTAAAAGTAGCGACGCTACTGTAGTAGTTACATTTTTTAGCAGTTTGTAGTATTGTGCACTACTCTTTGAAAAAACGTAGAGTAGCGAGTTGTTTCTTACAAAAAATAGTAGCTTGTTGTGATTTCTGGAAACTACTTTTTAATTATTAAGTTAATTTTAAAAAAAAAAAAGCATTTTATCAGTAGCATAAGAAAGGGGATGATGTCCAGATCCAGACCCTTTATCTTTAACTTAAAAATTAATTAATTAGAACCTACAAAATATATCCTATAAAATTAATTCCAATACAGAAAATTAAAGTTTTTCTCCTCCGTTTGAAAGATCTTTTTACCATCTAATCAATTTTATGTATACATGTATGACGACGTAAAATTTAAATCAAAGTATGACACCTTTCATTTACACTTTTCAAATAGCCGAATTCAAAAAATTTGAATCTTTCAACTTTTTAATCCATTCTTGCAGCGAATATTCATAAAAATGGTTTAAAAAAAGAAAGAAAAGAATAATAATTCTAAGTTATATTATATGTTCAAATGAGCTAATATTCTGAATAAATTTTCTAATTTTTTCATTCAATCCATAAATGGTGTGTGTATGCTTTTTATTTATTTGTTTTTTTTAAAAGTAGCAAAGTAGCGATTATATTTCAAAAGTAGTTTGTAGTCGCTACATTTAAAAAAAAGTAGTTGTAGTTAACGGTATTTGTAATAAAGTAGTTGTAGTTCGCAACAAAACAAATTTAGTTTTTTCCAACCACTGGTGTGACTAGGAATTGCAGTACCGTACCAAAAATGCAATACTGGTTTTCGATATTCTTTTTAAAACGTGATACTGCAATACCGGTATCAGAAATTTCTCAAAAAATGTTTATAAACATACTGTTTCGCTGAAATGTTTAATGATTTTGCGTAAAAAGTGCATTGTTCATAAAAATTTATTTTGAAGAAAAATAAAAGTAAAGGAACAAACGTCATAAGAATCAAAAAACAAAAATCAATAAGAGTCAGAAACATAACGCATGGATTGAGTTGTCACTACGCCTGGAGCTAATTTTAGAGCATACATTTCCTACACTTGAAAATACTCTTTCTGAATTCACGCAGGTCGGTGGCGCTGTTAATAATGTGCGATACTCCTCCTCTAATGTTTCGAAGCCATCTTCAAATAATTCTGTCTTCTGAATAAATTATTTTGAGTGTGCATCGAATACTAACTTTAATACCGAAAATTAGAAAGTGTGAGTATTTCTTTTTTAATTTGTAGCTAGTTTAAATTTCTTATATCTACAGACTTTTCCAATATTAACATAATTTTCAATGATTTCTCCTTGATCAAGATAAATTTGTGTTTGCTTCTTATTTACCTTTGGTTGGAAATTTACAGTGAACTTAACTGAATTTGATTTTTTGTTAGTTTTTTTTTTCTTTTTAATTCGTTTTCGTTTTCTTTTCAACATTCTTTACATTTATGTAAACATCTAAAAATATTTCTCATTACATTATGCCTTTCCTCTATGCAAATTTTTAATGCACTATAAAATTTTATCTCCTGAAGTATACAGCTAAACAGTAAGACAGGACAGCACACTAATACTCATGACAACAAATTTCGATTTTTTATACGAACAAAAAGGGTGATTCTCGAAAAAATGTCCCGTGCATAACATTGTTTCTTATTTTTTCCCCGCTAAAGCCTATTGATAGTATATTAAAATATGCATTATTGCCTTCGAATAATACATATTTTAATATACTATCAATGCATAACAGTTAATATCATATTTAATTAATAGTTACTTGAATAAAATAAAAAAACTTAGCATTACGCACGGGACATTTTTTCTATAATCGCCCAAAAAAGGCTTTTCTGAAAACTCAGTACAGCTTCAGTTAGGACATATAATATTTTAAAATATGCACCGTAAAGTATTGCTATAGTTCAGGGTTGGAACAAATTATTCATAGCACAATTATATTCGCAGTAAACACTTAAAATAAACTTTTACCAAAGGACAAGAGACTGATCAAGGAAAAAATAAATACATGGTGCACATAAAGGCACGAAAATGCTATTCATCATACCATCTGGTTTTAAAAATATATCATTTTGCTATCTTTCCGCTACTTTTATTTATTGATAATCCATCAATTTACTGTTTTGAAGCCATATTTTTACACCAATAGATTCAGTTATGTAATGTCTCATCGGAAAAAAATGCACATTTAAAATAACTGTAGATATCTAATTAATTGGATTGAAAACTCATCAATGGGGTGGTTTCCTTTCAGTCAAAAGTACTACTTTTAGTCATTGAAATAGATAGAACAAGCAAAAAAATAAATAAATAACATGGGCCCAGAAAATACTTTCATTTTCCCAACAGTTTTTTTTTTAATAATTTTTTAAAATGTCTGATTTTTCAAACAAGGCGTAGTCTTTATGACGTCACAAATGATGCACTTTGCGGAATCTTTCTACTACGTTTCCACATTATGATAATCAAGCAGCGAATTAAAATTGCACTCTGCGCTTGATATAAACCATATCGTTGCGAATACACTCTTGAGTAAAGATGCGAATTAAATATTTAGCTCTGTGAGTGGCAACACAGAATGGCATTTCATCATTTGTGATGTCATCGCCAAGAAATGTAAACAATGAATGCTCACCGATTTAAGTAATTTTTTAAAAATATTAAACTTAAACAAATTACTTAAAAAATGGTCAGATCCTATGTTTTTAAGCATGCTCTTTTAGAAAAAAAATACTTTTAAAATTTTGGAAACGACCCCATTACGAACTTTTTATTGTTTTTCGCTTATTCCGTAAATACCGGTATTCTACCTCAACAAATAATGATATTACAAAATTGCGTAATAGTTCAAATACCGGTTTTCGGTACACCGGTATTACAATCACTACGTCTGACTATAATGTTCAGTAACTTTTCGAAAAGCAAGCAATTTGCTACACCCAATCAATCATTTAAGTATATGTGTAACATTCTATATAAATTATTTCCGACCAAAAGAACGCAAGGAAGGAGGAGCGGCTCTTCACCAAGAGCCCCGCAACTATACGCATCACTTAAAATAATTGTTGAAATCCTTCTAAAGCATCCTATTTTGTGACATGTGATGGGGTTAAGAATAGTAATGTTTCGGATATGCGTATCCGTATCCGCGGATATCCGAGGGAAAATAAAGATCTGTATCCGTATCCGTTACTTTTTTGACGGATCCTAAACGGATCATTTCTATTCTAAAAATTTTTAAATATTTGAATAAAAGACTCTTAAATTCCGTTTAAATTAGGTTTTATTCAATATTTAAATTATATGGTATCATTTCAGAAGCCAATTTGTATCCCCCCCCCCCGTTGCAAAAAGGAAGGGGAAATAAGTTTTAAAAGTGTGTATCAGTGTGTCTTTTTGTGACATCGTAGCTCCTAAACAGATGAACCGATTTTGATGGTTCATTTTTCGTTTAAAAGGTGACTTGTTCAAAAGTGTTCTTAGCTTGGCCTCGTTTTAGTAAAACTTTAATTACCGGAGAAATTAATTAAAATCCGAGTTAACGTTTTTCACAATTATAGTAGTAAAAATTTACCCATACGTTAAAAATGTTGGCCCTAATTGAAAGAACGAAGTTTTCCGCGTTTGATATTTATTTGAAACTTCCAACTTGAGCTATGATCTTGTTAAGTAAATTTTAAATGCAATTCTAAGCTTTTATACGCGTGATTGGTAGCGATTTCATAGTCGAAAGATATGTAGAAAAAGCTTAATGATTTAAAATTTTTACCTGCTGTCAGTTCATAATGTTACAAATCCTGTAAATAGTAATTATTGTAGTAACGTAACCTGTAAATAATTTCCCGTAATGAATATACAACCCCTTAACATATGGCTAAAGTATACAACCTCCTATTCTTTTTTTTCTTATTTCATTCACTGATTTTATCAATCAAAGTGTAGTTGTAGAACGTTGTAGCTTTTTCTGGAATATTTGAGATCTCTCTTTTCGGTGTGTATATAAACGGTTACACTGGAGAGGGGAGGGAGTTTCGATTGAGGATTTCGAATTGAGAGTGTGTATTTGCTCTGTTTATAGCGAGGCATTTCGCTGTGTTGTTTTCGTATTTGGAAGCAAATACGTGTGTAAAAGTTGAGTTTACGGTGTTGTGTGATAATTGCTTAACTGCTGATGAATAATTTAGCAGTTGTTGACGATATTTCCTGTACATAGTGTAAATAAATTTCCTGTGTTTTTATCAAGAACTGTGTCATCCTTTCAAGAAAGTAGAAGTCGCACCGAATCCGTTACAATTTGGCGCCCAACGTGGGGCTACTTCAGGACTTTCTTGCAGTAAGTTTGACTTTGGACATTTTTTTCATAAAGACTTTTTGAATTTGGACTTTATTTTTATGGTGATTACTCGCGCAATGGATGAACAATTAAAACAACTTCTTGACGCAATCAACTCTGTGAAAAATGATATGGCGACTAACCAAGAACAATTAAAAAATGAATTGGCGACTAACCAAGAACAGTTAAATAGTGATTTAACTGCTAAAATTACTACAAGTCAAAATGAAATAAAAAGTGACCTAACGTCGATGAAAACCATGATGGAGAATCAACTAACCGCCATGGGAGATAAAGTTGATGCTCTGGAAGAAAAATTTGATACTGTGGAAGAGCGTATCGCCAATGTGGAAAATAAGTTGGAAGAAGAAGACAAGAAATTTACCTCATTTAAGGAAGAAATAATTAAAGACATGGAAAGGAGATTGGCGACCGCGGAAAGCAGTTCTGTACAGTTTGGCGCTCTCACATCTGCTGCTCGACCGTCCATTAAACTGGCCACATTTGATGGGAAAAGTTCGTGGCAGGTATACAAGACCCAATTCATGATAGTGACGGAAGCGAACGGATGGGACTCTGCTACCAAGGCCTGCCATCTTGCAGCATCCCTGAGAGGTGACGCAGCGGACATTCTTCAGACCCTTCCGGACAGCCAGCGCCTGGATTTCGCCGCCCTCACATCTGCGTTGGAGCTTCGCTTCGGTGAGAAGTGCCAGAAAGATTTCAGCCGACTCCAGTTAAAGTCCCGTTTCCAGAAAACCGGGGAAACCCTGCAAGAGCTAGCGGCTGACGTTGAGAGACTGTCTCATCTTGCTTTTTGCGACTGTCCTGCGGATGTTCGAGACAACCTGGCACTCAACTACTACATCGACGGGGTTCGAGAACCGGAAATCCAGAAAGCTCTTCGGATGGCGGATGTCAAAGACCTGAATTCTGCTGTTGTGTATGCGATGAGATACGAGGCCGCCCAAGAAGCAATCCGTGTGGATCGCTATCTAATCCGGAAATGCGGTAGTGAAGGACACCTGCGAAGGAGTTGTCCGGCTCACCAAGCTACGCGAGGGATGGAAATCACCACCAATAGAGCTCTGCAGATTTCCTCTTCTAGTAGTGGCAGTGATGGACTTTTCATTTACGCACATGTAAATGGGAACCCCTGCAGACTGATTGTCGACACTGGAGCCAATGTTACAATCATTAGGACAGATGTGGCTCGTGAATTTGAATTGAAACTGCTGTGGACATCGCCACGCGTAAGTCTCCAGACTGTGACAGGTGACAAAATCGAGATTGACGGTAAAGTGGACTTGGAAATAGTGTTTGGGAATGCCACCTACCATCATACGGCATTTGTCGCTAATATCACGGACCCCTTCATTCTCGGATTGGACTTTTTGAAGAAATATGACTTCACTCTCGACTTCAAGACTAATGAGCTGCACTCGATGAGGGAAGACATAGCCGTTTTCCCTGCAGAAAGTGATGTAAAATCCGCTCATCAAATAATAGCCCAAACAGATTTATCGATTCCCTCAAGGTCAGAATCATTAATACCTGGCTCCCTTGAAGAAAGCAATAGTTTTCGATTTGGACTCATTGAATACCCTAACCTAAGCAATAATCTAAAAGGAGTGCTGGTATAGCACCTACGCTTGTGGACCTTTCTAAGGATGTAATTCCTGTGAGAGTCGCCAACGTGAGTGAAAGGCCAAGGAATATCCGAAAAGGTGAAGTGTTGGCAACTTGTACTCCAGTAAACTGCATCATTAGAAGAATCAATTCCCCCGAGATTGTGTCTTCTGAGTCCTTGACATCGAAGTTAATTGGGAGTGCGCCATTATCGAAAGATCAAAGAACTACTGCGAAACAATTGGTGGACGACTTCAAGCATCTGTTTTCATCTACATCGGAGGATGTGGGCCGGACAAATTTAACGCAGCATAGGATCTACACTGGAGAACACCCCCCTATTAAACAGTATCCAAGACGACTACCGTTCGCCAAGAAGGAAGAGGTTGAGACCCTCCTGAAAGAGATGCAGGAGAATGATGTCATCGAAACCTCGTCCAGTCCTTGGGCCTCTCCCATCGTCTTGGTTCGAAAGAAAGATGGCTCCACCAGATTTTGTGTCGATTACCGACGGCTGAATGAAATCACCAAGAAAGACAGTTACCCTCTTCCACGGATAGACGACACCTTGGACACTCTTTCCGGACACAAGTGGTTTTCCACCCTGAACTTGAAGAGTGGCTACTGGCAGGTTGAGATACACCCTGATGACCGAGAAAAGACAGCGTTTACAACTGGACAAGACTTATGGCAGTTTAAAGTGATGCCCTTCGGCCTCTGCAATACACCAGCTACGTACGAGCGTCTTATGGAGACAGTGTTAAGAGGACTTTCCTACGAATCCTGTCTGGTCTACTTAGACGATATCATCATCATGGGACGCAGTTTCGAAGAACATCTGGCAAATCTTAGGAAGGTGCTGCAAAAGCTTAAGGAAGCCAGTCTGAAGTTAAGCCCGTCCAAATGTAATTTGTTCCGCCGGGAAGTGAACTATCTTGGTCACATCATCTCTTCTGAAGGTGTACAAACCGATCCAGAAAAGGTATCCGCGTTCAAGAGTTGGAGTCGTCCCGAAAACATCTATCAGCTGCGAAGTTTCCTGGGGCTCTGCACGTACTACAGAAAGTTTGTAAAGGGTTTTTCTATCATTGCACGACCTTTGCATAAGCTGACGGAGAGCAAGCAAAAGTTTGAATGGTCCAAAGAATGCGAAGATGCATTTATACGACTGAAGGAGGCTTTAACATCAACGCCTATCCTCGCCTATCCTCAGCCTGAAAAATCCTTCATCCTGGACACTGATGCGAGCAACGAAGGCATTGGAGCTGTTTTATCCCAAGAAATTGACGGCAATGAACATGTCATCGCTTACTGGAGCAAATGCTTATCAAAGTCGGAGCGAAATAACTGCGTCACCAGAAAGGAGTTACTGGCCATAGTGAAAGCTGTAGAACACTTCCATCATTACCTCTACGGCCGAAAATTTCTGCTTCGGACAGATCATGCCTCATTAACTTGGCTTTTGAACTTCAAAAATCCGGAAGGCCAGATAGCCAGATGGATACAGCGGCTCCAGGAATATGACATGGAGATCAAGCATCGAAAAGGGTTATCTCACGGTAATGCTGACGCTTTATCAAGGAGACCCTGTCCTGAGAACTGCCACTATTGTTCCCGAATCGAGAAACAGTATGGAACGACTAGCCCTACTACCTATCAGGTGACAGTGACTCCAACTTCATCAGAACCTGATCCATGGAGTGATGACCAAGTTCGAAAAGATCAACTTGAAGACCCCGACACAAAACCAATTTTAGAGTTCATGGAAAGTGACAGTCGACGCCCTAGCTGGCAGGACGTTTCCATCTTCAGTCCTGCAACAAAAAGATACTGGGCTTTATGGAACTCACTCCATTTACGGAACGGCGTGCTACACCGGAAATGGGAATCTGACGACGGCAAAACATCTAGGTGGCAGTTACTACTTCCCCGATCAAGGATTTCAGAGGTTCTGAAAGAAATACATAGTAGTGCGACTGGAGGACATTTTGGTGTGTTGAAAACCCTCCATAAAGTTCGGGAGCGCTTCTTCTGGAGCAAGGCGAAGGATGACGTGGAGAAGTGGTGCCATTCTTGTGACGCCTGTTCTGCTCGTAAAGGACCGAAGAAAGACGCAGAGGGAAGCTACATCTGTACAACGTTGGAGCTCCTTTCGAACGAATTGGGATCGACATCCTGGGTCCTCTACCAAGAACTGCTGATGGGAACAAATACATTCTTGTTTCCATCGACTACTTCACCAAATGGCCGGAAGCATATCCCATTCCAGATCAAGAGGCTACCACCGTAGCAGAGACTCTAGTCCAACACTGGATCTCGAGATATGGAACACCTTTGCAGATTCATTCCGATCAAGGGAGGAATTTCATCTCTGCTGTGTTTAAGGGCCTCTGTCAAATTCTCGGAATTGAGAAAACTAGGACAACACCACTACACCCACAATCGGACGGCATGGTGGGGAGATTTAACCGCACAATCCTGAATAATCTCTCACTTATGGTATCCAGAAATCAACAGGATTGGGACAAGAAGCTACCTTTGTTCCTGCTGGCCTACCGCAGTGCTGTCCACGAGACTACCGGATATGCCCCATCTCAGATGCTCTTCGGACGAGAGCTTCGGCTACCTTGTGATCTCGTCTTCGGTCGTCCTCCGGATGCGCCTTCATCGCCTGAGGAGTACATCCAGGATCTCCAGGCCCGGTTGGAAGACGTTCATAACTTCGCGCGAGAGCGAATCAACATCGCGGCAGAGAAGATGAAGACCCGATACGACACAAGGTCTACTGGACATGAATTCAATGAAGGCGACAAGGTTTGGTTATGGAATCCCATCCGACGGAAAGGTCTGTCACCCAAATTGCAGTCGCATTGGGATGGACCCTACAAAGTCCTTAAACGACTAAATGACGTCGTAGTGAGGATCCAAAAATCACCTAATCCAAAACCTAGGGTTGTACATTATGATCGGTTAGCCCCATACTATGGCCATAGTTCATGAGTATTACGTAAACAACCATGGTTGATAACATAAAAGTTGTAGATAATTTTTGCTTTTAATGTTTAGTAATATTTCTTGTTATTATTTTGTTTTCTGTATCTGTTAGTTATTAATTAATGTGTATATTTGTAAACTTGTGATAGAAGTTTGGCACCCTTTTTGGGGATTGTACTGCCCGGGACGTGCAGTCCTTAGGAAGGGGGCAATGTTACAAATCCTGTAAATAGTAATTATTGTAGTAACGTAACCTGTAAATAATTTCCCGTAATGAATATACAACCCCTTAACATATGGCTAAAGTATACAACCCCCTATTCTTTTTTTTCTTATTTCATTCACTGATTTTATCAATGAAAGTGTAGTTGTAGAACGTTGTAGCTTTTTCTGGAATATTTGAGATCTCTCTTTTCGGTGTGTATATAAACGGTTGGGGCCGTGGTAGCCTGATCGGTAGGGCATTGGACTCGGGGCCGGAGGGGCTCGGGTTCGATCCCCGCTGGTCGAAGACCCACCGTCGTCATTAAAGGGGACTGGGCGACGTTAAATATGCTCGTGGTCTCAATGTCCTCCAAGTGAAACGATACCTCTGGGGGTGCTAGTCCCAGGTAGCTATTAGCTCTTGAACTAGTTCTAAATTCTCATTAACTGTTCGATCCGGTGATGGTGCTGCCATCTATCGGTATATAAAATAATGGAGGCAAGGCACTAGTATGCAGACCTCGACATAAATACAGTTGTAGTCAGTTGTGACTCTTGAATATAAACGGTTACACTGGAGAGGGGAGGGAGTTTCGATTGAGGATTTCGAATTGAGAGTCTGTATTTGCTCTGTTTATAGCGAGGCATTTCGCTGTGTTGTTTTCGTATTTGGAAGTAAATACGTGTGTAAAAGTTGAGTTTACGGTGTTGTGTGATAATTGCTTAATTGCTGATGAATAATTTAGCAGTTGTTGACGATATTTCCTGTACATAGTGTAAATAAATTTCCTGTGTTTTTATCAAGAACTGTGTCATCCTTTCAAGAAAGTGGAAGTCGCACCGAATCCGTTACAATATTTATTAACAAATGTGTGTTCTGCCCGCGAAATTCATCTTAATATGAGGTCGACTCTCTAGGACAAGTTTTATTTTTTTAATTTTTAATTTAATATTAGTTTTTGTTATTGATTTGGGGTTTCTGTTATTCCTCATTTTTGTTTTTCTCGGCACACTTTAAAAAAACTGAGACTAAATTCTCTATTTACTGTTTGTAAAGGTGTTCCCGGCTCTGTATTTCGTCGGTCGGAGAAGTTCGGTGGAATGGGTCAGCACTGCATTTATGCTGAAATAAAAGGTTAAAAATTATTTCTAGCCTGTCCAGTAGCAGCTTTACTCTCTTGCTCCTGTATCCTACATCTACCGAGTAAGCTAGAAATAATTTTTCACATTCCATCTAGCAGCGCTGACCCGTTCCTTCCAACTCTCCCCCTCAATTTTAACGGAGATTTCTTTAAAGAGTAAGTCATAGTCTTGATTACATTTTTGCCGCAGTTGACATTTTTTGAAGACACTGCCATTATTCTGACGGGAATACCTTCCGTAACAAATTTTACATTTGGAATAGTTGAATTGGGTAAAAAAAATTTCGAGATCCGTATCCGCGGATCTTGACACTAATGATCCGGATTCGTATCCACGGATCTACTTTTTTAACGATCCGGCACATCACTAGTTAAGAATGGATAAAAGAATATCCCGGTTTTAAAAATTAATATTTCATAAACTATTACACTTAGCACTATAAATGATACATAAAAATCAAGATCAACTCTGAAAGGTTTTTTTCACTCACAAATGTTGTGAGCCTTTCGTAATGCGACACACATCATAACATACATTTTGGTGTGTTTCACTGTAAATAAACACTGTCGCTGACGAAACCCCATAAAAAAAACACATGCGGTTTGGTTTGGTGAGCTGGCCAAGGTAATGATGATTAATACGTTATGCATTGGGTACAACGCATAACGGATAAATCATCATTACCTTCACGACCAATACACCATTGCGCAAAGTCAGTGGTGCAGCGAGGTGGGGATCTGGGGGTACCCCCCCCCCCCCAAGTGGTCTTGGTCTTAGCATTGTTGCAAATCCTAATGCAGTAAATACACGTGTAAGGACTATTGTAGCCGAAAAAGTTCATCCAGAAAGAATTTCTGACTGCGCAGGTGCAGAACGTGCACGTTTAAGTAGTTACGTACGTTTAAAGAAACTTGGATAGTTAATCTTTATTTTTTCTATCATTTGTAATGGTAAGTGTAATAGTTCATGGAACATAATTTTTTAAAACCGTGATATTCTTTTATGCTAGCCCTGTATTCTGTGTGTTGCTTAAGCTTTGATTGGTTTGTCTTAATTTCCCATTGTTAGCTAATTTTTGTCAAGTATTTTATGCTCAAAAAATAAACTAAAAAGAAGGGAACGAAACTGTTGAGGGGTCGTATTTGCTATTGAGGATTTTATTGCTTAAGTAGGACCTACATTGGACTTTCCAAGATCCCAGATAATCTAATTTTCATTCTCATTCCTTATTCCATTATCATTGATTTCTTCCTCCCGAACTAGGCAATTTTAAAACATGTGACCCCAAAAACAGTCTTAAAATTTAAGTACATTCATCAATTTTAGAAATAAAATGAACAATTTATTTGGGAACAATCACCATCTTCGACAAAATTATACCGCAGAAAGAACAAGGAGAAAATCCATACATCTTAAATTGTAAATACGATAAACAAGTTTAGTTAGTGATTCAATCGGCTTCCTCAACCAATTGAGAGGTTCGATTTTTTTTCCCCTTCTTTCCGAAGGCTCTACGCTAAACTGACTATACCATGTCGGGAGAATTTTCTTTTTGTGCAGTTATTTCTACTATCTGCTTTTTATTTGTCAAAGTTTTTTTTCTCCTTTTTTTTTCCCCTTGTAATTGAATCCGTTAGTTCTTTCCCTCTTTGAACCGAATTTTCTTTACTTCTTGCAGTAGAGTTCTAGGCTGAGCGCATTAGCATTTGCGGTCTGGGCTTTTTTACATCAATCTGGAATTCCATGTTCTTCGTCCTCGTTTCTTAGAAAGGAATATATTATTCGAAATTGGATTCTGATGGCACCAGCATCTTCCTTGATTTGTCTCTTTCTGATTTATCGTTTGAAGTTTTGCATTTTGATTTTTTGCTGCCAGAACCTAGTGCTTTATCAATTTGTCGTACAATAAACTTTTATGTTGGTGGGGCAGTTTAATGTACGTTTCGTTTATTTTCAATTCCAACGCTTATGATTTGCAGGACGTTAGTCCCGCAATAAATATCCAAGCTTGTGAAAGATCAATTCAAAAGCTTGAAGGAGGTTATTCTCTACATATTCATTTATTTATTTATTAGGGTGGTCCAAGATGATATGAAAGAATAATATCAAAAATATTTATCTCCACATTGCTGCCTAAGTAGAAAGTTTTAAACTTTTATTGCTAACTTGTAAAACTTCACCGCTTATTTATTTATTTTAATATCAGCATGATCAGCATTTTTAAGTGCAAAATCTTTGCGAGCCCAAATATTGACTAATTCACGTGATTTTCCCCCTTAATTCTATGGTACTATATGGAACAAGGGCCAGTTTGTAAAGAATGTGATTTTCAACTTTTTATTTTGAGACCTCCCTAATATCTATTCATTCATAAGTTCACGTTTCAACCTTGAAGTCTTGAAAAAAAGGTTCCATGCAGCGCCAAAACTCATGCACGAAACTTTTTGGTTTCATTCATGTTGTTTGCCCGATAAAGCTCTTATTTTCTTCTCTTAATCATTCCTATGGGTTAAACGAATCAAGCGCCTAAAAATAGAAAACATTTCGAAATTTCCTACCATAGGACTGATCCAACCTTCCTTTTTCTACAATATAAAATATGTATTACAGCCTAAAAATTTTGTACTTAAACCAAAACCCTATTTGAACTTGTACTCTACCGATGATTCGAAATTTCTTATTTTATTATTTACCCTCTTTAAAAAATCCTTTCACCAACTTCTTGATATTATTATTTCAAATTAAATGTAGAACATTTATACTGCTATAGCAAAAATATTTTAGTTAATTGTACATATTCCAGTTCAGTTTAAGGCAAAATGTAAGTGTGCGCTTTTGTCTCACCTCGTAGAAAAAGTTAAACCAATAACTTAAAAATCGATGTGCGAGTTTAATCCTTTTACGTTGGCGATCATTGCTATTTTTCGCAAAAATTCCGAAAAAATAAATTTATTGATTTGAAGACAAAACAAACCTGCCCTCGATGTTAGTTTCTAATTCAAAGTTACAAGTACACTCATTTTGGGAACTTTGAACCATACTGTTTAACTTTGCTCCTGCTAAAGGTTTTTTAGCATTTGCAGTAGAACTCCAATTATCCGAACTTCTGCTATCCGGATTTCTGATTATCCTAATAGCTTTCAGAATTTCAGGAAAAAAAACTTAAACGATCAAATATTTTAATACCCGGTTTCTTAGTTTTAAACCACTGAAAAACAAAATTCTCCCCATATTAATAAAAAATTGTTATAATGAGAGCGAGGAAAAAAAAACTTCATTAATCGACATTTCTTACCCAAAGATGATTGCGCATACACGTGCATAGTGATTTTTTTTTCATCCCAATCGTGAGAACAGGAAATACTATACCTCCTCGAAACCAAGCCAACGCAGTCTGCCGCCATATTGTTTAGCTCAGGAAACAACCATTTTAAAATACCAATTCATCATTGCTTTCAAAATTGAATCGCTTGTTTCCAAAACCAGCCGAACGTCGAAATTTAAAATTTTAAGAGAAAAAAAAATATATCATCAAATTAAAGTGTTGGATATGGATTACAACGCTTTTTACAGAAAGAAATATATTTAAATGCTTGTATCTTTATGTTTAATATATTGTACTCCTTATAAAAAGCGAATATGCTTTTTCGAAATTTTAACTTGGTGCTTGACTGGTATCTTAAAGAATCTGTTTAATTACTGAAGTCGGGATTTTCCAGTAGCTGAAAACTGATCACAAGGATGTCCGATGCAGACTGCTAGTAACTGAGCTGGAACTGAGTTGTTTTGGCTCTCGTGGCTCCTTTAAGAGGTTTCCCGTCTCCAGCTCAGTTACTTCCTATTCCGGGCTGATGAGTGCAAAAAAAGCACGAAACTACAATTGTCGAATGGAGTAACTGAGCTGGCGGTGTATTTTATGTAGGAAAATATCTCTTTGCATAGGGTTACCATAAAATAACAAGGTTACTAAAATAAAATTTCTCACGCACAAATATGACAACCGTAACAATTTTTCAAAAATTGAAATATCTCTAAAAGCAGAATAAAAGAACGAAAATTAAAAATCATTTAAAATCCTTGCTTAAATTAATTGCAAACATTTTATTTACCAAAAAATAGAAGATGACAACAAATAAAAAAAATTCACCAAATTTTTATCCAAATTAAACGTTTTTATGAAGTTATGATACAACATTAGTAATACAACACATGTGTACCTCCCATTGTCATATTCAAATCACTTTCAAAAGCCTTAAGACGTTTATAATACGTCTTTTCCTCCACCAAAAAATGGCGGCTTGATTATAAACACAACTAACGGATCAGTCACATTAAACTCTAAACACGCCAGTTGGTTTTAAAGAGAGGTCCAAAATGTCTCCCGCGACAGTTTGAGTTATGGAAGCTTTGGGAAAGACTGACGAGGCAAAAAATAGCTCACACAAAATATAATGGAAGAGACAAGGTAGAAGAACATTCTTGGAGTTGTTGTCAAAGCTATTCATAGAGCTTGAATATGAAAGTCATAAATCACCTTCATAGCTTCTTGAAGGACATCCTGCAATTAAAAATACTTTACTACATTAAAGAGAGGAAAAAACAATTAGGGGCATATCAAATTCTAGAAATTAATTTCTCATGGGAACTTTTTTTATTCCAGCTTGAAATAACTTTCTGACATCATAATCAAATGAAAGATGCCAATTACATTTTTAACACAATTTCAACTGCTTTACATGGGCTAGAGAAAAACATGTTTGCACTCTTAACTTTTGTGATCATGAACATGGCATTAGCTTTTAAAATTTCAGAGGGATGTGGTCACCAAATGCGCCTTCTGACCAGTGTTTCCCAACATGGGCGCGTGGCCTTACAACGGAACGTTTTGTTTTTTGTTTTTTCTGGGGAAGGAGCAATTCAAGAATATGTAAGTACAGTGGAACTTGCTTATAACGAGCTCTGATTTAACAAAAACCCGAATTTAACGATCAAATTAGAATTACTTGGTTGGTATAATGTTAAGTCTGTGGAAGCATAACTCGCTTTTAACGAGAAAACCTCGCTTAAAGCGAGCAATATTTTGTGATTCATAAGATTTTGAATGACTTCCAGTAAAGTTTATCATTTCTTGGAAAAATTTCTTTAGCTTTCCGAAACCCTCCAAAAAATAGTGATGAGTCAGAAATCCTAAGAATAATAAATGACTGTACTTTTCTTTACATTATGGAGTAGAGGAGCGTTTATAAAATATCAATTGATTAGTTGCTGCCGACTTAATGACTTCAAAGGCATTGCAACTCTAATTCAAACTAAAGCAAATGAAGAAAATCATGAAAACGATGACGACAAATGTGAAGAATCTCAAGCCGAACCATGTTCAAGACAGACAATGGCTTTTGATATGTAGAAAAGCTTCAAACTATTTTCGAACTCAGGGATACCAATGATGATCTTTTTCGAGCCATAAGTATTTCAAGAAAAACAATAAAGCAAGAAAGAGAAAATTAGACAGAACTCAAGCCTTAACAACTAACTTCTTTGGCACAGAGCAGAAATAAAAATCCCAAAAAAAGCAAGTGTGTTTGAATCTTTATGTTTTTTCACGCACCCGTTTTTTACGAGCACTCGGTTAAAACCAGCAAATATCACAGTCCCTTCGCTCTCGTTATAAGCCAGACCAACTTTTCATTCTTTCTTTCTTAATATTTTTCATGAAACTCGCTGCGTCGTTTCTGGGTGGGACAGGCGTTTTAGTTCTTACCAGACAAGAAATATGAAAGAAATAAATAAAAATTAAGTAAATTCCTACGGAAGTTACGGTGGCCCTCGAGTTTTGCTGACAAGAAATGTCCTTCCCCCCTGTGTTTCAGTTTCAGTCATATTTTTGGCAAGTGGCGTTTCCATATAGAGCCATACTCCATGTACACCGCACGCTCTATAACCTTTTTTTTTTTTTTTTTGACATATAGCGTATACCCTCAAGCTTAAAAGAAATTCATAGTATGACATATGTATATGATCGCATACACATTATGTGCGTAATGGATTACTGGGAGTATACCCCCAGAAAAATTGATGGGAACATCACTGCTCTTTGGTGTATTAAAGGGGGGAGGAAATTTTACATATCAACAAAACTGGGAGTAAATTGACGTCATCAAAGAAAATTTTTACTTTATTTGCTTTTTATTAAATGAATAAAATTAATATGGATATGTATATTCATGGGGACAAGGTCACACACTATTCAGTGGCAAAATAGAAATTAATATTAATTAATGAGATAATGCTTGAAAAAAACTGTTGTAACATCAAGTATCATCTACTAAAAATTTATAAAAAATGTATCTGAACTTGAATGGATGAATAAAAAGTATTTTATTAAGGATTGAAAATATGAACATCACATATATAAAAGGAGAGTTAACTAATATAGTAGGAATTGAAAAAAAAAAGAACAAGATTAAATTGTAAAAGTTAATTTAGTTTCTGAAGTCAAGAAATTAATTTTATGTCTGAGTTTAAGCAAGCATCAGTGGCGTACCAAGGAGATGAGCGGAGCCTGACGAGAGCAGGAGTGGCTCTCGCCAGGGGCGCAATATCAACAAGGCGGCAATTTGCCAAGATTACTCAAAAAAAAATTTAGGATTTTAAAGTAAACTATTTTAATGATCTTTTTGTTGAAAAATTAGTAAGAAGAGTGCAAAAAGGGGAAAAAAGGAAAAAAGTTTGCATGTATTGACCAATGGGTTAGCTTAATACATGTACACAACAGTGGCATATCTGGTAAGGAGCAGAATAACTCAACTCCCCCCCCCCCACTTTTTTGAGAAGGGGAAGGCGTTTTAATCATCGATGGGAAAAAAATATTTTGAAATATTTTTCAAAAAAGATACATGTATTCTCCCCCTACAAACATTACAAAAGATTGTCTAAAACTGAGTTTTTCAAACGACAACTTCAAATATATTCCGAGGGAGCTTAGGTTAGATTCTGCAACTGAAACATACAATTTTTAAGCTAAGTCTTTACCTTCACTTCACGAGTTGAGCCGTACTATTGCTACGAACAGCTACCTGTGTGAATGTTGAGCTTTAAGGAGAGAACATCTGCCTCCTGTCCGTTATGAGATGACTATTCCAGACTGATAAGCTCAAAACACGGACGAAATTACAATACCTGGATGTCGAACCCAGCTATCGGTTTTTGCTTGGAACTGGGAATAATGCCTTAATCCAGGCTATAAGGCGGAAACTTACAGCATTTTTTCTTATTCTTATCAATAATTTTCAAAATGTTATTAAAATTAAATAAAATATAGCAGAAATTACCTGCTTAGATTTTTATGCTTCTGTTATTGGGCAGTTCTCAAAAGGTGGGAGCAAACACAGACCTCAACTTTGAAGCTTCAACACCAAATAACTTTCATTTTAATTAACTCAAAAATTTTTTAGTTAAATTACAATACTGCATAGAAACAAGAATTGACATAAATTATGAAAAAAATGCTCTTCAAATGCCCTTAAAAAATATTTTCTTTGCTAAAAGGCACAATTTTGGACATACCAAAACGTTAACTGAGCAAATGTACCATTAAAAAAAATTTTTTTTTTAATTATTTCCATACGTTTCAAAAAAAAAAAACTAAAGGTATGAATCTTGCACTGAATAATTTTTTGTTAATATTTTACACAAATAACAAAAGAAAAGACAGATTATTTACTTTGTAAACGATTTTAGAAAAAAGTAAGTTTGAAATTCGATGCATGTCCAAAAGTTACGATCTTTACAATGCTATTATTTAAGAACTAAGTATATGATGTTTTCGTTTTAAAGGTATTTATCGAGCTTCAGAATCAATTTTTAATTGTTTAAAAGTGTTTTCATAAGCTTTTATGCAGTATCTTAGAAGAAAAATAATTTTTCTTAAACGTACATGTGAGATGTCCAAATGGCGTTACGGTCTTGACGCCTATAATTCTATCGGTTTATTCATAATTTTTGATGATCCACTGTCTTCTAACCTCAATAAAAAAGGTTATTATAATGTTATCTTCTTTAATCCATTGGTATTTTTCATAACTAATACGTTACACATTGAACAATACATAAATTACAGTAGAAACATGGCTGGTTATGATTGTAACGAACACCAATTTGCGCTAAAATCGCCAAGCAAACCTCTGTTGGCGGCAACACAGTATTCGATAAGCTAAAGGTTACTAGAGGGGAATTCCAGTTTGACAAATGTAGTTTATAGTCAGCTACACCAGTTTTGGCGACTTTATCACCTGCGCCAGCAATCCCCCCCCCACCCCCGCTTTTATTATTATAGAATTCTTTTTTCTCTTCTTTCTTTTGGAAACATAATTTAACGATCTCCAAATAGAAATACAAATTTCGTTTTTCAATATTTTTTTAGACATCGTTTTAATTCTTATTACATTAGAAAAAATATTCATTATTAAAAATGATGTCACTTTTCACATTTGTATTATTTTTAATTTGGAGCTTTTTTTTATCTTTCATCAACTTCTTCAAAATCATTCCAAAACTTTATTATGTGTAAAGAGCAGTATGTATTGCCATTCAAGTACTTCATTAATATTCTCTTTATAATTAAACTAGCCGTACCCGCACAGCGATGCCCGTGCTAAAAATTTAATGGAAGTCCGTTTAATAAATAAAAATTAACGCCCCCTCCCCCTCTAATGTGAAGTGGTCATTTTTCTTTGTATTAAATACGTACACACCACTTAAAAAAAAATTATTTAAGTTTCTTTGGTATTTAAAACTTTTCGTCAAGTTATTAAATTAGATTTACAGTTGCTTTAAAACTCTATTTAGCGTGTAAAGCGGTTTTTACAGCAATTTAAAATATTTCGCCAAATAAACAAAAAAAAAGACATCAAATAATATCTTTCAAATGTAAAAATAGTTCCGTAACTATATTGTTTATCGCCAAACTCCCCCAGCAACCACGCTCTCATAATCCATCCGTCTAACGAAAAAAAAAATCCAGTGGAACATTTAAAAATCGTCAGAAAAAAAGAAGAAAATGTCGTACATTTCACTCGGATAAAAACAAATCAAAAGTTTCTTTTCTTTCAAAACAAATCGCCAAAACAATGAATTACATTAACGGTTGCCTTAATACAATAATCCTAGAATGAACTGCTCAGCGTCTAACGTGCCAAGCGACCACGCTACCGGAACTCAGCCTTTTTGCGAATGAAGAGGATGTTTTTTCTTTGGCAATCTTAAATGTTTCGCCAAACAAACAAAAAGGTATAAAATCACATAAACAGTAGCTTTCAAATCTTTATATATTAAGAGCCGCATTGCCCGGCTTTGCCCGGTCTACCTTGAGAACAAAAATTGTGTCAAGAGACATATATTCAACAATTAATTAAAAGTATAACTTAATAACTTAAAGAATAACTTAAATAAAAGAAAAAAAACACCATGCAAAATTACCCTTTCAAACAATGACGACAGATATTAAAATACTTTTAATAAATTAAAATGCGAAAGATGGATTTTAAAAGCGTAACCATGGAAACATGAAATAAAAATAAGTTTAAGAAATCAGATGCAAATGGATTTAAAAAGCGTAACCATGGAAACGCGAAAATAAAATAGTTGACAACCTGAATCAAAATGACATATTTCGAAATTGATTTAAAAACGCTTGTAACTTTTTTTCCTTTGAAGATAGAAGCTAATTTTTTCCGACCAAAGGTCGAGAGAGATCTGGAGTTAAAAATCTCGCTTTTTCCAATGCTGTCAAAAAGAAAATTGTGGGACAATTCCTTCACTTTTTATTGATAGATTTAATGAAGAAAGTAGTGCCTAAATTTCAGCTAAGCCTAAAAAAGTTCGAGCAAAAAACGCAAATTACTCCCGCCGTAATTAAGTTAGAGCGTTGAAATAAATTATTTAGAACGCTGAAAATTCTACCCTTTTGAACGATATAGAATATTAATATGTGCAAGTAATTTTTAACCCCTTTAATAGCCAATAACAGTCAATTTACATGAAATTTGAGCCTAAATTTGAATTAAAAAAAGAACTATTTATTGGATTTTTTTCGAATTATAGCCTATGTTACTCAGTAAAAAAGCACTTTTCATATAGTGAAAGAATTTTTCAAATAGATGCAGTGGTTCCGGAGATTGCCTCGAACATATAAACACACAAAAATACGCCCTCTCTCTTTATAATATTAGTAAAGATTGCAAAATTCAAAAAATAGTAAATAAAATTTTCATTGGAAAAGTTAAAAATCAGATTAACAATTGTCAAAAATGGTGAAACTTACATATGATGTCCAAAATCCGTTACCTACAGGACTACAATGTCCAAAATCTGTTACCTACAGACTGCTGATTTAATTTGCTAATTAACAATTTTTACAAATACCTGCTGTCTTTTCATGTTCATATATTGTGTTCTAGGTATGCATATTATAGAATAAAAGCAAAATTGATGTCAAATTTGAAAAATTTTGAAATTGCTCAAAGTTAACTTTTTTGTTCCCACCTTTTGAGAACTGCCCTATTATGTTTGATTAATTCCAAGGCGCTCAGAGAATCGTGTTGACTTTCTGTCCAATGAAACACATGTAATTAACTAAGAGCTCAGCAAAACCTTTCACCATTCTTTGGTTCTGGCCAGTCATAGGTACTTATTAAGAATATGCCCTTCGAAAATTTGAGATGTCGGGGCCTCTACACTTTTGTTAATTGAAATTAACACTCTGTCATAACACGGATCTAAATAAGGTAGCAACTGCTAGTGCTGACACGAATAAATTAAAATATATTCTCTGACACCTTGAAATATTTATAACCAGGGTTCGATAAATCCACAAAGGCGCCAGGTCGTACGAGTGTCGAAAAAAATTCCTCAATGACTAATTCTTCCAGAACGAGAATCTTTCAAAAGCCATTGCACTTAATTTTCCTATAAATTTGGGGAAAACAATTTGTCTGTTACTTAGAATTTCTCCCTGGCAGCAAACATTTTACAATTTTTGTCGGTTTCTGCTTATAACAGAAAAAATTATTGAAATTATCATTACCTAATTTCAGAATATACACACAACAGGAAATAAAATCTTGAAACTAACTGAAACTAACAGAGTGATTTCAACTGTCTCTGTAATCACCTTAAGTACATCAAATGAACGTAAAAGGTGTAAAAATTAATATTTGGACAAATTCAAAAGCAAAATTCAGCAATGGTCATCAAAAATAAATCTTCTGAACTTGTGCAACTCATGTTCAATGATATTGCTTTTTTTACATTAATTGGCAACAATTACGGAAATTCAATTTTTTTCAAACTATTTGCATTTTTAAAACTAAAGAGAACATTAAATGAACTACTTTTTGCGATATTGGGAAACGTGTCAAGCTACAAAGTGTTTTTGTAGAAAATAATCTCGAGAGGTGGCGACACTAACCGTCATTCTCATAAATTTATTTCGTAAAGAAATATTTACAGTATCTTATCTTCGCAGTCTACAGTAGTACAGTAAAACTCCAATTATCCGAATCAGTCGGAACCGGACCCCATTCGCCATTCGGATAATCGAAAATTTAGCAATTGCGCCAAACCCCCAATTATGAATGTATTCCTTGAAGCATGACAAAATGTAAACAAATAGTTCGGTCGAATTTTTACTTTTAGCAGATACTAGCAGTACCCGCACAAATTTAAAGGAAGTTCATTGAAAAAAAAACAATTGATGCTCCCTCCCCTGATGTGAAATGATGATTGTTCTTTAAATAATATGCGTACACACCTTTTCAAAAAACAACTATTCAAGTTTATTTGGAATTTAAAACTATTCGCCAAAATATTAGATTAGATTTACAGTTGCTTTAAGATTCTTTTGCGAGTGAGACGGTTTCTACTGCAATTTTAATTTTTTTACCAAAATTAACAAAAAAGACATCAATTAGTATCATTCCAATGTAAAATAATTACGCAACTCTATTGTTTATTGCCAAACTCGCCCAGTAAACACACTATCGTAACCCAGTTGTAAGCATGCGAAGCAAACTTTGATTATCTAACTATCCTATCCGTCTAACAAAAGAAAAAAAAAATCCATTGGGACATTCGAAAATCATCGTCAGAAAAGAAAAGAAAAAAAGTCGTATATTTCATTCGGTTAAAAAATAAAAAGCTTTCTTTTTAATTCAAAACAATTCACCAAAACATTGAATTACATTTACGGTTGCTTTTAAACAATAATTACAGTAGCTTTCAAATGTAAATGATTCCGCAAATGTATTTTTTATCGCCAAACTCGCCAAGCGACCACGCTACAGTATCCCACACTGACAAACCCAATTAGCGAGCGAAGCAAGCTCCGGCCAAAAAGCGATTTAAATTTTCTAACGGAAACGTGTAATAGAAAATTCCCCAGCAGAAATTACAATGTAATTAAAAATACACGGTACACATCTGGAACAAAAAAGAAATCCCGTACCCGGTGTCAAAAAGAACTTTAACCGGTTACCAAAAATTACTTATTTCGCGGCTCCATTGTCCCAAACTTCCCAAATGCGTCAATAAAAATGTTTTTTTTTTCCTAAGACCATTTTAATGAAGATTCCACTAAAGAGAAAATAAAGTACTCATCTAAATAAGTAATTAATATAACAGAAATTAAATGATGCATTTAAGAAGTGTCTCACATACGTCAATTAAAGAAAAAGCACTTTTTCGTTAAAGGTACATCACTTGGTTTGGGGAATTGTTTATTCTTTGCCTTGGCGATCTCTACAGTTACATGACAACACCAGAATAAGAAAATTGAAGTTGTTGAATGTCGCCAACAACGAAATTTTTATTTTGCTATAGCGATAAATAAATTTAAATCGCCAAAAAATAATAATAATAATAATAATGCCCAAGTGACGTACCTTTGACGGAAAAGTGCAAATGAAATCCTAAAAGTTCATGAAAAAAACGTAAATGTTATCGTCAAATAAAGTTTCGATGGAACCTTTTCCGAATAGGGTGGTAAATACTACGGAGTATTTGCCACCAATGCAAATGTAAGAAAGCTTATAGCGCAAGAAATCAATCCAGCAATACCGCCATTGTTTTTATCCTGCTGTTGTGCCTTGTGCAGTTATTGAGCCACTGTACTGTTTTCGCTACATTGTAGTTCGCACTATGTAAACCCCACTATAAATATTTCTGTGTAAAAAGGAGCAGACTTTGAACCACAGGAATTTTGGCTACATTTAAACTATAAGCAAAATATTTCACGATACTTGACCCGAAAAATCTCTCCCAACTAGCGAAAGTAGCATTTGGCTATATTGTTAACACATAATTATTTTTTACTTTGATTTTGTGCTTAGACTCAACGAGGATATTTCAGTAATTGAAAGTTTGGCGTCGTCGCCAGATTTTAGAGGACAATTGTTTTAAATAAGAGCAGGACGGAAATACTAATATGCGAGGTGCATAGCATCGAAAAAGTTGGCGTCGAGTAATACCGTTGACGAAAATCCTAGGGTAGAATTACGGTAACCGGGTCGCGTTGGCGGATTTTTTCAAAAAAAGCCAAAGTTGGCACCTACGACTCAACGTAAACAAAGTACTTCAATGTAAACAAAGGAAATCCACCAATAAGAATAGACCCCAAGAAAATGGGTGGAGCCATGGCTGAGGCAAACTATCACCTTGGTAACGAAGAGTCTGTTAACTCTCTCTGATCGTAACCACAAAGAAAAAAATTCTTTTTCCTCTTTTAAATGATGATAATGTAGCAAAATATACAAAGAAACATATTATTAAACCTAATTTAGGAAATCATAGAGTATACTTGAAAGAAAAAAAAAGAGTGGGGGAGTGGATATTTGGAACAGATAATTGTTAGTTTCCAAAATCATTTAATGCAAAAAAATAATAACTTAAGCTGTTTTTGGCTAGCATGCACATTTTATTCGAACAGAATACATAACTAGCAATGAGCGAAATGAGCAAAAAGCAAACGAAACATTAATGTAACACTAACAGTGTATTAAAATTTTAAAAAAAAATGCTAAATAAATTAAAAATACTACAAAATGACGATAAACCTCCTGTTAAAATGTAAAATAACATTCTAATTAAATGATTCAACAACTCTATTAAAGTTTAAATTCCTCTACCAAAACAAATTGAAAAATTCTAAGGAACAAAAGAATGAAAAATAAATTCTAACAAAATTTTACAACATTAAAAGTTGGATCGAAAACGACATTAAAGTATAAAATAAATCGTCAAGTAAACAGAAAACGTCATTAAGCACAGTTAAAGTTTAATAGTAAAACGAAAAAAAATCTATAAAGAGAAATTAAACTAAACGAAAAGATCCAGTCAGAGAACGTTATCATAACTACAAATTTTAATTTTACCTTACTGAATAATTACAATAATTAATAAATTTTAAATTAAAGATGGAACAATAAAACATGAAGGAAAGTACTTACGGCAAGCAAAATCTAAAACAAAAATATCCAAAAGATATGAATGACTAATTTTTAAATCAACAACTTAAAATAGTTAAGAGTGAAAAACATTCCACGATGTCAAATTTCATAAAATGTTTCGACGATCTAAAAATTGAAAAGATAGTTTACGTTGCCAATTTTCAGAAAAAAATCAACTTTCAGAAATTTAAAAATATAATTCTATAGAATTTAAAAAAAAAAAGATTTATGAGACAAATCAATTACAGTTTTGTGTATCGCCGATTGGCCAAACGAATAGCGAATCAGCTTTGTTGTAGGGTTGCTAATATTGCTCTGTCGCCAATTAAGGTAGCGGGTTGCCAGAATCAAACATTTATCGCCGCGACCCGGTTACCGTAATTCTACCAATCCTAGTAGCCGAAGGAGGAATTATCATAACATAGAACACGCTAAATTTGACGAAAATATTTCCTTTTTCTGAAATTGCCGTTGCCATTGCTCCTCATGCGCTGATTTTGCATTTTCATGAAACTTCTATTGTTTTTATTGGCTTAATATATTTATTTGGCAAAATGTTTTATCTTTTAATGGCTATGTTTAATAATTTGGCGGATTCGTTTTCATTTTAATGGAACTATAAAAGAGTTGTAAAAAAGCAGTCGAAAACTTTGTACTATGAAATGAGTAAAAATGACAACAACGTGTATAAAGTACAAATAAAATAGTATAAAAGAGTTAAAAACTCGGCAAATTTTTTAACTCTTTTATACTATTTTATTTGTATTACTTTATACACGTTGTTGTCATTTTTACTTATAAAAGAGTTGCTTAAAGGAGTTTTTTTTTTTTTTTTTTCAACATTAATTTAAATTTTCAGTTTTATTGTTTTTGGCGACGTTTAACAAGGGGATAAGTGCTTTATTTATACTTATTATTACGAAATATTTTAAAAACGTGCCAGTTATAATTCCTCCCCCTTAACAAAATTTTCCTAATTGTACCAGAAATCAATATTATATTGAGTCAATTAAGTTTATTTTTCAGTCTTAAACATCTAAATTTTCAACATAGCACAAATTCAGTGGTGGCGTTTGCGTACATGTCACAATAGTCTACTCACGTAAAAAGTGTAGAATTTTACACGATCAAAAATTCTTCCTGAAAAAAATTTGTATGCTTGCAAAAAAAATTGCATCATGTGAAAATCGCATCTTTTCAAAAAATATACCTGGTCGAAAAAGGAATAGCCAAAAATTATCATATTTTCATAATAATAGTCAAACAGTTTTTTTTTTTTTTTTTTTCAAATTATTGCAATAGTCAGAAAAATGCATGTAAATGGTCCTTATTTCCAAGAAAAGAAGTTGCAGCTTTTGTTATTGGACTTTCTCTTTCGTCTAAAAATGAGTCTGTAGAGCCGTAGATTTTTACATCCATAGGTATCAGTAGCTCCTTGGTGATTTCTCTAAGTAAATCTGCTTCAGACTTCGTTTTTCGTAGCTTTCGAAACAATAACTTTTCTATCTCAATATTTATTTTCCCTTTATTCTCCATTGCATACAATATCCTGAAGACTTAGAAAACAGAACAAACGCATCAATCTCACAACTGAACTTCTAAGAAAAGAAACTTGTACGTCGAGGAACTGCGGAGTAACGTGGAACATGCCATATTGGCGAAACAAATTCGCATAGCCAAAATTGCTGTTGCCATTTTTCTTCCTTACACTTTAATTTTACATTTAATGCAACATTTATTGTTTTTTGATGCGTTGATATACAAACATTTCGCTGATTTTACTACCTTTTAATGGCTTATTTTAGTTATTTGAGGATTACTTTATATTTTAATGAAACTTTCTGCCTTGTTTAATGTCTTGTTTTGTATAAAAATTAAATCTTTAATTTTCAATTTCAGCAACACTGCTGTTGGCAACGTTTGTTACGTGAATAAGCGCTTTGTTTCAAACATGGATGCGTAATAGTAGTATTATAATGTATTCACTTTTATTATAACTTGATGGTTTTGAAACGATTGGCGAAAAGTTTGAAGAACTGATCAAGTGTTCAGGTTATGATGTAGTTCGACCGCAAACAAATGACCCTTTTCAATCATGTGAGAAAACGGGTCCATTCCTTAAAACAGGCAGCGAAGGAAGAAAGGACGCTTGCCATATTTTGGGGTTTAGCAACATTTCGTCGATATGAAAAGAAATTTACTCCTAGTATATTTTCTTTATGTGATAATTTAGACCTGAAAGATTTAAGTTGCGGCAATAACTGTCTTGAGTTGACGGAAAAGTAAAAATGTCAATCCCTGCATTATTTATTACAACTCTACTCGAGCCATTTGGTTGTTATCTCTGACCGATGGCTGCTGAAAGAAGTAAAACCAAGACCCACCCACTTACGTAGGATGTGACATGTCCAATGAGACAACTGCCTTGACTGCAAAAAATTTAAATGTTTTACCTCTTTGGCTATTTTCTTAAATTTCAAAGTAAAGTATTCAATCTATAGAACCAGTGACGCACTTGCAAATTCCGATACAACTTTCCTCTCCATATCGCCCCTTCATGAAATTGGACAATAGGGAAGTTTTCGATTTTTCAATTTTATTTTTATATGATAGAGTAACATGAATGAACGTCATAGGTGAAAAAATTTTTGCGATACGATAAATAGTTTTTTTTTTTCATTAATTTTTAAAGTTCAAGCGCTTGTGACGTCAAATGGCATAGGAAGTGACGTTATGCGCTCTTCCGATACGGGAGAAGCCGAAGGACTTGCTTCGAAGTTGGCTTCGAAGACGAAACGTAAAAGGCTTATCTACTCGCATTTAACTCCTTGCGTTTCTGGAAAAACCTCTCATCCTCTCGGAAATATTCGAATATCATCATTGATGTTACTTGAGGAAGATTATTTAGATTGTGCTTTAACGAATTCAGCCTCCATTGTGTGTTCAAAAGGATTATTGAATTTCTAAAAAATAAAAATATCAGCGCGCTCAAAATGTCCCTAGCGAAAACAAGGAATGCCCATTAGTGCCCTGTGACGTAAGCTCGTGACGTTTCAGAAGAGCGTACTTTTGAACGTGGATTTTTAGAAATTCATTAAAAATCAATGACGGTGTTTTAAAATTCGGCGATGGTGAATTTTTTAGTTTTTAGTTAGTTCGCGGTCGAACTATAACTTCTCCCTGAGCATGCTTCAATTGAGTCTTAAAATCATAACAACTAATAAAATATGGGAATTTAGAAGATATGGTACGCTTGTGATAAAATGGAGATGAAATTGAAACTGCAGTTACGGGATACATTGGCAAGGAAATGGGGCGGGGTTACATTGATAAATTTCCGACTTCAATTTCTTAGTGTAGTCCGACCTAGTCCGACCGCAAGCAAATGACCCTTGTCAATTAATTGAGGAAACGAGTTCATTCCTTAAAATAGGTAGAGAAGGAAGAAAGAACGCCTGCTATATTTTCAAACATAACTACATTATGGCGAAATGAAAAAAAAATGTGCTTGTAGTACATTTTCGTTATGTGATTATTTAGACCTGAAAGGTTTAAGTTTCAGTAATAACTGCATTGAGATGGCGGAAAAGTAAAAACGGCAAGCTTTGCATTCTTTATTGCAACCGTACTCTCGCCAGTTTTCAATTCCAATTGATCATAGGAGGCTTTGTTTTCTCTGACCGTTGGCTGCTGAAAGTGGTTAAACCAAGATCCACCCACTTACATAGGATGGGATCTGTCCAATGAGACATCCCCCCCTCCCCACAATTTAAATGTTTCACCGCTTTGGCTTTTTTTTAAATTTAAGGTGACGTATTCAAGCTCTGACCAATTCCGTTCTTCAACTTTCCTCTCCGTATCACCCCTTCAAGAAAATGGACACTTCTGAAACAAGGCGGAGCGAAGGGTCAACTTTTCGCGGTCAGACTTTATATTGTCTCGTTTCTACGTAGTAATGTTATCTTTATGTTTAATTCTCTGTAGCAACTTAACATTAAAACACCTTAAAAGGACGACATAATTGGTCAGCAGCTAATATGTGCATGTTGACGGTTAGATGGGGATTCCGATAAGATTTTGAAATACGTGGTTCGCTGTGCTCTTTCAATCACTACTTAATATTTAAAAATTCGTTTCACACTATTCATATGGTTTCCTGATGAGTGATGTTCCAACTGTTATTATATGAAGCAAATTCGTAAGATTGATCCGCATAATTTCTATTTCAATAATTGAAATCATACTAAATACACATTCAAAAGTCATCTGATTTCTTTGACCAGAGGGAAGCTTGTATATATAAATATTAAAAAACAAGGAAGAAGTATGGGAAATAAAAAAAAATATGTCTGGTACTTATGAAGACGTGCTTCAAAAAGTAAAAGTTTTTAAAAAAAAAGAGAAAGATTATTTAAAACATTTTTTGAAAAATTATGTAAACTAAAGACACTTTTGAAAAAGTAAAACAGATAATATTAAAGCAAGTCGTTCTTTGTTGTGGTCTAAATTTTTTTTTCTATTTTCACTTCGCTTATTGATTCGCTTTCGTTGTTTCATTATAAAACAGAGAGTAAACATTTGCTGCTTTTTAAGCATGCAAGGGGGAGAGAGAGAGTTTTGTTCAATCGATATCCATTTAAAAGCATTAATATTTTAGTTTATCAATGAGTTTGTGCCAGTCGCAACTTTTACCATTGGCAAAGGTTTATCCCGCTGAAAAACAAGTACTTTCAGAACAATAAATGAATGTGGAAACTAACGTTTTTTTTTTTTTTTAATATCTTTTTTTTTTTTTTGATCACCTATTTATTTATTTATTAAGGAATGTGTGTTGGGTATTGTCAGTGCTAATTCTATATTAGCTATCAGTTTGTTTGGCACTCTTGGCTTCTTTAAGAGGTTTTCCAGCTCCAGCTCAGGCACTTCCTATTCCGGGCTGATGAGTGCTAACAAGAACGAAACTGCAGTCCTCGGACGAGATGCCGGTGTATTTCATGAATGTGTGTTAGGATTTGTTAAAGAATCTGTGCTTTTAAACTAAAATACGCTGATAACGATTATTCAGACAATATTCAGACCATCGATATTAGCATGGGAATAATTTTTTCATATCGATGCCTTCGCCAAGTCTAGACTCAGTAAATATTTTCTTCACTCAGTCCATCAAATGAATTGCACCGTTAAAATAATTGACAAAAAATTGCCGTCATTCCCAGAAAAAAGAAATACATTCGTCATCAAACTCTTCATGTGATAGCAAAATATGAATATGAAAAACTGTTAATTAGGATAATTAAAAACTAATATATTACTCGAGATTATGAGTTTTACTGAATAATTAATGCTTGTACACAGCTTATTAACAACTAGAAAAATGGATGACTTCATGAAACCACATTTGGACATTAGCAACATTGTTTCGTGTGCCCTGAGGGATTTTTAATATTCTGAGCGTAAACTGCTAGCAGATATAAAAATATTGCACATACAGGATGATATTTTCAGCAATAGCAAAGTTTTGTTTCATACGAGAATTTGTTGTGACATTTCCTGTTGACATTTTACTGACGCAGAAGTAATGCTGAAATTAAATGTGATACTTTATATGTTCACTGTTTTTATGGTACAAATTAATAGAAAATGCACTTGTTCGGAGAAAAGGTAAGATTTTTTAAATGCGTGTTAGAAATGGGCTGTTTCCGAAATTTTATAAGTTTTCTATTTTTTTTTTTTTTTTTTTCTGAAAGAGCATGCTTAAAAACATAGGATTTGAAAATTTTTTAAATAATTTGACAAAGATTAGCAATTTAAAAAAAAATATTTTAATAGGTGCGTAGATTCAATTTTATTTTTTGTGCTTCTGCTCATGACATCTCAAGTGATGAAATGCCATTCACTGATGCCATGCCATCAGCGCAGAGCGCAATATTTTGGCATTAGATAAACATAAAAACAATTATAGCGCAATAATGCTAATGAATTTCGTGTTTACGTCAGAAAAGCTTTCATTCAAAATTCTCATTATGATTGCCATTTGTACTGTTTAATGGCAACCTTTTTTCAAACAATGCGTGAACATTCATTGCACCAATTGAGTAGCGCGCCAAAGTACATCACTTGTGATGTCATAAAGACCATGCATTATTTCTAAAATCGGATATGATAAAAAAAAAATTAAATAAGAAATAACTGGAAAATAATGGTTTTGTCTGACTCCATGTTATTTGTTTGCTCATTCTATCAATTTCAGTGACTAAAAGTAGTGCTTTTGACTGAAGGAAGCAACCCCATTGAGAAAAGTTGAAATTTCAAAGACTTCTCTCTTACGTTGACATTATAATTTTTACTAAGAGGAGCTGAATTGGCAACAGACATTATTTCTGTTTAAATCTGTAGTTGTGCGTATTAGTAGGTTACTACGCTCATTATTTTTTCTTTTTTCTGTAATACAGGTTACCTTATTTTTAGATTAACATTTTTCTTTTCACTAAAATACAAAGTTTTAAGAATTTAACACTACTATACTATTATTGTCTAACGTAAAAATACAATTATTTCACTTTAATATTGTTTTTGTGCATTTTCAAGCGTTATTAAAGCAAAAGTTTTATCATTTTTTAATTTATTACTTTTGTTATAGCTTTTTGAAAAAGTCTCAAATTTTGCATTTTTAAAATTACTTTTTAGCCTACTTTCCCAGTAAAAGTCAGAAAAAGAAGAAAAAAGCATGAGAGAAGGCTTAATAAATCTTAAAAATTATCGAAAAAAAACATAAAAATGTCAAAAATAAATAAAATAATTGAATAAATATCGAAAAATTAAAAATTGGAAAGTAGGGTATTGAGATGGGGAAAAATGTCTGTCGGTCT
The DNA here is from genome assembly GCF_026930045.1 of Uloborus diversus. Classification (NCBI taxonomy): domain Eukaryota; kingdom Metazoa; phylum Arthropoda; class Arachnida; order Araneae; family Uloboridae; genus Uloborus; species Uloborus diversus. Next base: position 89,169,045 of record NC_072734.1, read on the forward strand.
GTCTGTCTGCCCCCCCCCCCCCCTAATAACTTTTGAAAGAATAGTCCGATTCGAACAAACTTTTTTTTGTTCGAAAGATCTCGGCAGGGACATCTCATTCCCATATTTCACTTTTTGATTTGAACTATTTTTTGTTCAATTTTGAACAGTTCAAAAAAACTTATTAGCGCCTACGGGGAAATTCAAGGCAATTCCGAACTGTGAGGCGAATTTGCTTCAAACAAACTTTGTAGGAAAAAGCGTTTGAGGAAAAACTTGTATATAAATTCTCTTTTTGATTTGAACAATTTTCCTTTCAATTTTGAACAGTTCAAATCCCTTAACATTAGCGTCTATGGGGAAACTGAAAGTCAACGTAGATTCCGTACTTGAAGGTGGATTTACTTCAAACAAATTTTGTTGGAAATAGCTCTTGACGCCAAACTCCAGACTTAGACGCCGAGAAATTAGGGGCACTTGACCCCGACTCCGACTCCTGTGCCCGACAATTAATCGGACTCCGACTCCCCGACTTCGCAGCTTTGGCAAAAATTTATACATGGAGGACAAATGACAGACTCCGATTCTTAGATATTCGACTCCGACTCCTTTACCCCAAAATGAGATTGACCGACTCCGACTCCGCAGCTATGGTTTTGACTGTGAAATAATTATTGTTGATCTGACTTGTTTTTATTTTAACGCTAAAGTTTTAATTTAGGTATTCAGTTTTCGGCGAATAAACTCGAAGTCATTTATGTTTCTACATAAAGATATGCGCAGACGATTTTTTTTTTTTTTTTGACAATGAAAATTATTTCTTTAAGTTGACATTTTATTGTTTTAATTTATTTTGGTAAGTGCATTAATTCATTTAAAAAATTGATTTTGGCAACAGGGGAGAAAGAAACGATTTTTTTTTTTGATATGATGAATTTATTTTAATGAGCTTATTAATTTTAATTATTATTTTTTCGTTTTGAAAGCTGTTAAAGATTTTTTTTAATGGAAAGAAGTGTATTAGCTGCTTTGTTTAAAAGGTGCTGCTATTTTATTTGTTCGTTTTTTTGAAGAAAAGTAAAGAATATTTTATTCCTAGAAATCAGCTTAAAGTATTTTAAAAATATGTTTGAAAAAATTTGCGATTTTAGCTATTTTTGAGAATATTGATGAGGTACTAGAAAGTAGTATGGGTATAAGGGAAAGTAGGCTCGTTTAGTTCTAGACAGAACTTCTTGTTCATATTTACTATCTCTAAAGATGTATACGTGAAGTTAATTATATTTGTTATCATTTTTTTTTCTAATGCGAAAGTCATTTTCAAACTAATTTTACTTTTTAAAAAACTTTTAACAGCTATACTCTTCAATAACGACACATAACTCTGAAATGGTTTAATTTTTAGCCTACTTTCCCAGTAAAAGTTAGATAAGAAGTTCTGTCTAGAACTAGACGAGCCTACTTTCCCGTATACCCATACTACTTTCTAGTACCTGATCAATATTCTCAAAAATAGCTAAAATCGCAAATGTTTTCAAACATATTTTTAAAATACTTTAAGCTGATTTCTAGGAATAAAATATTCCTCACTCACCTAAAAAAATTAGATGCGTAAAAAAATTAAAAATAAATAAATAAATAAATAAATAAATAAATAAAAACCTGAACAAATAAAAGAGCAGCAACTTTTAAACAAAGCAGCTAATACACTTTTTCCATTAAAAAAATCTTTAACAGCTTTCAAAACGAAAAAATAATAATTAAAATTAATAAGCTCATTAAAATAAATACATCATATCAAAAAAAAATCATTTCTTTTTTCCTGTTGCCAAAAACAATTTTTTAAATGAATCAATGCACTTACCAAAATAAATAAAAACAATAAAATGTCAACTTAAAGAAATAATTTTCATTGTCAAAAAAAAAAAAAAATCGTCTGCGCATAGCTTTATGTAGAAACATAAATGACTTCGAGTTTATTCGCCGAAAACTGAATACCTACAGTGGCTCCCAAAAGTGTTCGTACACTTTGAAATTTTTTAGTAAAACCAAAATAACTCGAAACTGAATTCGAATATGAAGTTCAATATTTTTTCACATCATTCCTATGTCATTCTAAATACAACCCATTGGTTTTTTCAAAATATTGACGGATCTTTTTTTCGAAATGGGTCAGAAAACGAAGAGACAGAGAAATAACACGCCACAAAAGTCATCGTACACTCAAATATTTTCGAATAAATTCATGATTAAAATTATCATATGTCGTTTTATTAATATTTTTGCATTGTGTTGACCCTTATAAGTCATTTGGCTTTAATTTTTTGTTTATTTATTCCTTAATATTGTGCTTATTACTGTAAAAAGGCTGGTATTCGTAAAAAAACAGCAAACACCATTCAAAATTTGAATTTTTTTCCCACAGTAGTGGTAAATTGGTTTTAAATGTCTCTAAATTAGTTAATTTATTTGGTTGTATAGTAAAGTGCTCGATAAAATGCTTTGAAGAAAGGAATCGAACCGAAAACAAGGTAAGAAAAGGTCAACCGGCAAAGTTGGCAAAACGTGGTCGGAGATTTAAAGTTAAAAAAATTATGAAAAATACACATTTGAGTGCTGTAAAAGTTTCTGCAGAGTTAAATGAAACATTTTACATTTAATTTTCACCTAAAATTGTTCGCCAAGTTCTCTGATTAGCTGGAATAAATGGGACCTCTTCCCGCAGAAATTTTCTTGGTCGTGTGTAAAACAGAAAGCTTACGCTTTTCGTCGCAAAATCAATGATAAATAAGCTAAAATCATTTTAGAATCATGTCTTACTTACAGATAAACATTAATTTAACATTTTTGGTTAAATTGTTGTATAATTGTAAGTAGAAGAAAAAATTAGGAACTTAATCTTAAGAACTTATTTGGATCAGTTTATCAGGACGATGGAGGTGTTCTAGTGTGAGGGTGCATATCAGCATCAGGACTTGGTAGTTTGTAATTTTTTGATGAAATAATGAATCATGCTGTTCCTTTAAATATTTTAAAAACCAATTTTGAACTCTTAGCCAAAAATTTGGTTATTGGAAACAACTTCGTTTTCTATCAAGATAACGATAAGAAGCACACGGTTTTCAACGTTTGCGTCTAGTGCCCCGAAAATTGTCCTTAAGTTTAGAAAATACTCTCTCAATCTCCAGATTTTAACTTAATGTAACGTATTTAGAGATATCTGGAGGCCAGATTACGAAAATAGGGCTTTAAGACAAAAATAGAGTTAGAAACAGTGAGACTCGAAGTGTGATTGAACACTTACTCAGAAATTACGCAAAAAAAAGAAAGAAAAAGAATGAGATCTATTCCCAGACGTTTAAAAGGTGTAATGAATACTGTATGATATTCTACTAATTAATAACTTAATCAAAAGTTATATTATTCAATAATATATAGACATTTTATAAAGTGTACGAAGACTTTTGTGAGATAAAATTTCCGGCACTTTTTGGTTTTTGATTTTTAAAAAATTAAGTTTTAATACTTTTTAAAAACTTTTCATGTAGTTTTATTAAAAATTGATCATAGATTTTATAATTAAATACCTATTCCGAAATATTAATTCTAACCAATGGATTGGGGCCTATTTCGTTGAAAGTCGTAGGTGTACGAAGACTTTTGGGAGCCACTGTAAATCAAAACTTTAGCGTAAAAATAAAAACAAGTCAAATCAACAATAATTATTTCACAGTCAAAACCATAGCTGCGGAGTCGGAGTCGGGAGTCAATCTCATTTTGGGGTAAAGAAGTCGGAGTCGAACATCTAAGAATCGGAGTCAGTCATTTGTCCTTCGTGTATACATTTTTGCCAAAGTTACGAAGTCAGAGTCGAAGTCGGGGAGTCGGAGTCCGATTAATTGTCGGGCACAGGAGTCGGAGTCAAGTGCCCCTAAATTCTCGGAGTCGAAGTCTGGAGTTTGGCGTCGAGAGCTATTTCCAACAAAATTTGTTTGAAGTAAATCCGCCTTCAAGTACGGAATATACATTGACTTTCAGTTTCCCCGTAGGCGCTAATGTTAAGGGATTTGAACTGTTCAAAATTGAACGGAAAATTGTTCAAATCAAAAAGATATTTTATATACAAGTTTTTCATCAAAAGCTTTTTCCTACAAAGTTTGTTTGAAGCAAATTCGCCTCACAGTTCGGAATTGCCTTGAATTTCCCCGTAGGCGCTAATGTTAAGTTTTTTTTGAATTGTTCAAAATTGAACAAAAAATAGTTCAAATCAAAAAGTGAAATATGGGAATGAGGTGTCCTCGCCGAGATCTTTCGAACAAAAAAAAGTTTGTTCGAATCGGACTATTCATTCGAAAGTTATTATGGGGGACAGACAGACAGACCGACAGACATTTTTCCCCATCTCAATACCCTACTTTCGAATTTTTAATTTTTCGATATTTTTTTAATTATTTTATTTATTTTTGACTTTTTTTGTTTTTTGCGATATTTTTAAGATGCATTAAGCCTTCTTTCATGCTTTTTTCTTCTTTTTCTGACTTTTACTGGGAAAGTAGGCTAAAAAAGAAGAAAAAAGCATGAAAGAAGGCTTAATGCATCATTAAAATATCGCGAAAAACAAAAAAAAAAAAAAATCACAAATAAGTAAAATCTTCTTTTCTTTATCTTTCTTCTTTATCTTTATCTTCTTTACTAATAATAAAGCTGAAAGTGTCTCTGTCTGGATGTCTGGATGTCTAGATACGTCTGGATGTCTGTGACACGCATAGCGCCTAGACCGTTCGGCCGATTTTCAAGAAATTTGGCACAAAGTTAGTTTGTAGCATGGGGGTGTGCACCTCGAAGCGATTTTTCGAAAATTCGATGTTGTTCTTTTTTTATTCCAATTTTAAGAAAAAAACTATCATAAATTACGAAATTATCATAACGTGGAACCGTAACATGGGCACAAGCCAATTAGCGAGATACGAAATTATCATAACGTGGAACTGTAACGTCGGTAGAAGCCAATTGGCGAGAAACTTCACCATACATTATTTGTAAATATACAGGCAAACCAAAAGACCTTTAATTTTTCTATTACGTGCGAAGCCGTGCGGGTGCCACTAGTTACTAATAATACAGCTCAATGTCTGAATGTCTAGATGTCCGGATGTCTGTGACGCGCGTAGCGCCTAGACCGTTCGGCCAATTTTCATGAAATTTGGCACAAAGTTAGTTTGTAGCATGGGGGTGTGCACCTCGAAGCGATTTTTCAAAAATTCGATTTTGTTCTTTTTCTATTCCAATTTTAAGCCCTTTTTCACAGAAATTTAATAAATTGGGAAATAATTTGTTCTGAAAATTTTCTTTCTTTATCTTTCTTTTCTTTACTTCTTTATCTTTCTTCTTTTCTTTTATTTTTAAATAACAAACCTGAAAGTCTCTCTCTATGGATGTTTGGATCTCTGACGCGCATAGCGCCTAGACCGTTCGGCCAATTTTCATGAAATTTGGCACAGGGTTAGTTTGTAGCATGGGGGTGTGCACCTCGAAGCGATTTTTCAAAAATTCGATGTGGTTCTTTTTCTATTTCAATTTTAAGAACAAAAATATCATAAGATGGAAGAGTAAATTACGAAATTATCATAACGTGGAACCGTAACATGGGCACAAGCCAATTGGCGAGAAAATTCACTATACATTATTTGTAGATACAGGTGAACCAAAAGACCTCTTAATTTTTCTATTACGGGCGAAGCCGTGCGGTGCGGGTACCACTTGTAATAAAATAAATATTGGAAAATTAAAAATTGGAAAGTCGGGTATTGAGATGGGGGAAAATGTCTGTCGGTCTGTCTATCTGTCCTCCCCCACCCCTTATAACTTTTGAATGAATAGTCCGATTCGAACAAACTTTTTTTTTTCGAAAGATCTCGGCGAGGACACCTCATTTCCATATTTCACTTTTTGATTTGAACTATTTTTTCTTCAATTTTGAACAGTTTAAAAAAACTTAACATTAGCGCCTACGGGGAAATTCAAGGCAATTCCGAACTATGAGGCGAATTTGCTTCAAACAAACTTTGTAGGAAAAAACTTTTGATGAAAAACTTGTATATAAAATATCTTTTTGACTTGAACATTTTCCGTTCAGTTTTGAACAGTTCAAATCCCTTAACATTAGCGCCTACGGGGAAACTGAAAGTCAATGTAGATTCCGTTTGAAGGCGGATTTACTTCAAACAAATTTTGTTGGAAATTGCTCTTGACGCCAAACTCCAGACTTCGACTCCGAGAATTTAGGGACACCTGACTCCGACTCGACTCCTGTGCCCGACAATTAATCGGACTCCGACTCCCCGACTTCGACTCTGACTTCCTAGCTTTGGCAAAAATTAATACACGGAGGACAGATGACTGACTCCGATTTTTGGAAATTCGACTCCGACTCCTTTATCCGAAAATGAGATTGACTCCGACTCCGACTCCGCAGCTATGGTTTTAACTGTGAAATAATTATTGTTGATATGACTCGTTTTTATTTTCAAGCTAAAGTTTTAATTTAGGCATTTAGTTTTCGGCGAATAAACTCGAAGTCATTCATGTTTCTACCTAAAGATATACGCAGACGATTTTTTTTTTTCGACAATGAAAATTATTTCTTTAAGTTGACATTTTATTGTTTTTATTTATTTTTGTAATTGCATTAATTAATTTAAAACATTATTTTTGGCAACAGGTGAAAAAGAACCGATTTTTTTTTTTTTTTTTTTTTTTTTTTTTTTTGATATGATGATTGATATATGATTTGATTTTTTTTTTGATATATTTTAATAAGCTTATTAATTTTAATTATTTTTTCGTTTTGAAAACTGTTAAAGAATTTTTTTAATGGAAAAAATGTGTATTAGCTGCTTTGTTTAAAAGGTGCTGCTTTGTTTTTTTAAGATGAGTGAGGAATATTTTATTCCTAGAAATCAGCTTAAAATATTTTTAAAATATTTTTGAAATAATTTGCGATTTTAGCTATTTTTGAGAATATTGATCAGGTACTAGAAAGTAGTATGGGTATATGGGAAAGTAGGCTCGTTTAGTTCTAGACAGAACTTCTTGTTAATATTTTGAAATTCCAACAAAGGCCGTAGCCGGGTTTCTATGTTAAATTTGCCCTTGCAGCCGCTTTGGCTCGCACTTGGAGGATGGTAATAAAAATATTTAAACTTTTTTGAACGCAAAATATGAAAAAAAAATCACTTTTTAATTTTTTTTCGCATTGTTCCACCACTTCAAAAATTCGAAAAAATTCCTGAGTGTATATGAGTATAAAAGAGATTTTCTGACAAAATTTGGTGAGTGACACTTTTTAGAAAGGCATTGAAAAAAAAATTTAAATTTTATTTTCGTCGCCAAAAATCGGCTTTTCGTTTGAAAATTATGACTAAATTACAATTGCTCATGTAATTTCTTCTTAAGAACAAGGAAAAAAATTACCGTTCATTAATTTTCAATTTTGCTATGAAAAAAAATTAAAATAAAAAAACAGGTTTTTTTTTTTTAGAAAAACTCGAATGTGGTTTGAGATAAAGAGCTGAAAATTTGGCTAAATTACTTTTATTCGACACCAAAATAATCCCCCAAGTGCAAGCCAAAACGGTCGCAAGGACAAATTTAACATAGAAACCCGGCTACGGCCTTTAACAATATCATTCGAGTGAAATATTCATAAGTTTTTAAATAACAATTTACATAAGCAAACTTTTTGAAATTACATTCATATGGCGCAATGAGAATGAAGTTCATTCAACGAAAGTACTGAAACGAAATTGCTCTTGACTTACTTCATAAATTGGAATAAATAATCACCCAAGTATATTAAGTTTGCGGCTAACAGTTGAAGATTTCAGTTGCCCAAATGGAATTACTTTTCAGTTAAACTTGTAAATAATTCTATATATCTGTTATTTTATGCTTTTAAACTATGGAATAAGGTAAGGTATTAAAGGTACAGTATAACCGCTCTAATCCAAACCAATTGCGAGCGGGCGGGGGGAGGGGGAGTACGGACTATCAAAGCGTTCGGATTACAGAACATATGCTTTTCACATGCCCTGTACATCTACACTAGAACCTCTTTAATCCGAACATATTGTGATCAGATCTGGGGGAGTTCGGACTATCAAATCGTTTGGATTACAAAACAAGAACATATTTTAATAAGTCCTGCTCATAAAAACAGCTATAACGTAGCTAAAGTTGATCATAAGAGTTACGGAAAAGAGAGAATTGCTTTGAAGTGTAAAATATTCTTTATTTAGTTAAAAGTGAACATAGAATATAAGCAATATAACTGTTGAAAAAGTTATAATCAATAAACAAACACTGTGGATAATGCGTTAAATGTTTGTCAAAGTTTGAAAATTTAAAAAAGTCACTAATTTTCTTCTAAACCTATTGTTACAAATTTTGTAAATATTAATTTTTCATTTTTATACATGCTTAATTTGTTGTAATCCGGCTGAACTTGGTGTTTATTCCAGTAATTTTTGCTGAAAAATTAACTTCCTTAAATTTTACCTGTATGTTGACTTTGCTTGCTATGCAGAATTTAAAACTGCCTATGGGATTGGCAAAAAAATTCAGAGGTATTGCCAAACGTCACCAAGCATGGCGTTTGGATTAGTGGACGTTCGGATCAAGGGGCTTTGGATTAAAGAGATTCTACTGTACTTCAATCATACAACTCCTTTCTTTCTATCAAACGGCACGACCTTGAGGGACACAGATCTGGATGAAATTCTGGATTTAGGTCAGTTTGCACTAGATATGAAACCAGGTAAAGTTGTTTGACCGCGTAAGCCCTAGTTTGGTTGTAACGGGGGTCTAAAGTTGCAAGTTGAGTTCAGAAACGCAATGGTTTTCATTTAAAATTAAACTTTTTTTTTTAATTTATTTATTTATTTATTTATTTATTTATTTATTTTTTTTTTGTAATTGCATTGCGCTATGCGTCTGCTGAATGCCTTGACAACATAGAAGAAATTTCCCTCCCCCGCTACATTCTACTGACAATAGACGCCGAATGTAATCAAAGGCAAATACTATGTTAAAGATTCAAATTCCATTGAAAACGCCATTGCAAATCCGGAATCCTGGAACTCAGTTCCGATGGCAAAAACTTTAGGGTCATCAATCTGAATAAACTTCTGGATTTATGTCAATTCGTACTATAGCCCATGTAAAATAATTTTAGTGCATAGGCTTTAGTTCGGTTGCAAGGAAGGTCTAAATTTGCTTGTTTAGCTCTGCAGAACTGCAATAGTGTTTTCCTTGGAATTTGAAGATTTAGCACACTATTTTGTCTTCTAACATCATTCGGGTCTTTAGTTAGTACAGTGTAGGGGAAGGGGGAGGGGATTTATTCCATATTGTGAAGGCATTCAGTTCGGTGGTACTTCAATGCAATAGTAAGAAAATGGTAGAAAACTTTAGTTTCAAAGGGAAAACCATTGCTTTTCTGGAGTTAAACTAGCAACTTTGAACCTCGCTATTCCTGGGTTCAAATCTAAGGCGAATTGATCAAAAAACAGGATTTCGTTCAGATCCGTGACCCTCAAGGTCGTTCCGTTTTTTAGTTAGTTAAAAGTTTAATACATTGAACTTGAGATTTGTTTAAATAAGGCAATGAATTGCAATTACTCCCTCAACATTTTGTTTTCTACGCAAAACTTGATGTTTAATCCATTAAAATGTCCTATTTTTGCTTCCATACTTTTACTAGACGTTAAGAGTGTTGGTATTTCTGTAAACATTCTTTCTGGAAACCAGTTCATCTATCTAGAACATGGTGACCTAATCGGTAAAGTGTCGAATTCGTAACCGAAGGGTTCCGGGTTCGAAGCCAGTCAGCCGGTCAAAGATCTTCCAGGATCGTTAATTGTGACTGGGGAAATTTAAATATGTCGTGTTCACAAAGTCTTCTAAGTTAATCAATACCTCTGGGAGTGCTGGACCAAGGACTGTTTGACTTCTGACCTGGATCAAAAAACAGAGTTCTCTTCAAGGCTCCACCCAACTGGTAAAAGACGAATAGTGGTAGATACGGGGGGTACCCTGGAGACTGATATTGTGAGTTGATCTGAAAAGAATAATTTCTGTGAAGCAGGTTTTTTTTTTTTTTTTTTTTTTTTTAACTACGAAGCACCATGGATACTTTTACTCAGAACCGTAGATATAAAAACAGAGCTCCTTTCCTTGTTAAATATTTCTTGTTAAATATTTGGTTTGTTATGAACGTGCTTGATAATAACTTAGTTTTTAAAACACATCTATTTTTTACAATGCTTCGTTATTTATTGTTCATTTTTTCTTTAACAGAAACAATTACATTGATGATTTCTGCAAAAATCAGATACCAGAAAATTATGAGCTGTACTACACACCACGAAACCCAGGTAATTATTTCTCGATTTTATTTATTTATTTATTTTGTGTGTGTGTGAAAGCGTAAACTACTACCATAGAATAACACAAGAAAGTGCAATTGCATCATTAGAAAGTGCAATTAAAAGTTTTACCTCGACTTGAAATCTACACATCTTGTTTTCTTCAAAATGCCACACATCCATCTTACTTCAATGAAGCTTCGTAATGGGTGGATATGTTGTTCATAATCATATACTGGTGACTATTTTACACATGCTAAATAGAATTTCTTAGTGGGACATTTATTTTGTGCTAAGCTCTTGCTTGATGACATCACAAAGATATCTAAACATTTTGATAATACCAAGCTGGTGGCAACTGTAGATTGATTAGTCAATCGCATAAAGTGAGAAATTGACGCCCCATAAGTATATATGTTACGGTAAATGTGGTAAATTGGCGATTGTATATAATAACCGGTGATTATACACAGTCACCAATAAACTTGGTAAATATGATCAATTATTCAATATTTATCACATTTACCGGTTTATTTATACCATTCCCCGACTCGTGATGGGGAATCTAATAAATTTGAATAATTCTGTAGAGTAACGAGGGTTAAATTCTGAAAAAATAATATTTTCAACACAAAAAATTACTTTTACTATTAAAACAAGGTTTGATATCTATCAAAAAGCACAAAAATATTTCAATCAAAAAAAAAGGAATAAAACTGGTTTTGCTTTGCTTTACTTTAATTCAATATCTTAGAACAAACAAATCAGATGATATATCATAAATAATGTAAACGGAAGCGTCACTACGGGAGGGAAAGGAGGGAGCGGTTCACTCCAGATTACACCTTTCTGGGAAGGGGGGGATGAAACTCAAAATAGTCAGAGATTATTCAAAAAAAAAAAATGCAAATATTGCAATTCTGATAAATTTCCCCCCCCCCCAAAAAAAAATCTTAAATTGCTTAAATTATCGAACTTTAAAGAAAATTGATTACAGTATTGCGGAGGCAATTTTATAAAATACGTCCAAAATTTTACTTACCTTTCAATGTAAATTTTCGATTAATCACAAAAATTGAAATTTATTTCTGACAATTGTGTGAACTTCATGTTTGCATAAACATTTTTTTTTTTTTTTTTTTTGGAGCGTTCAGGCGAGGGGTGGGTGTGTACTGCAGATTGCCGCCCCGGATGACATAATCACCCTTAAACCAAGTAAAAGTACTAAAATTTACTGTGGTTTCTTTCTCTATAATCGCCGACTCGTAATGGAGAATGTATTAAATCCGGATAATTTTACTGAATAAGGTTTTAATTCCAAGGAAGTGAAATTTTTAGAAACTTCTCTGAAAATGCGTAGAAAGACGTTAGAAAAACGTCGTGAAGGCAGTTAAAAATACAGTAATATTTCAAACTAAATAAATGAGTAAAAGTACTCTTTTACTTTGTTCCCCCCCCCCCATTAGATATTTCATAAAACACACTGTTTTGCGTACAATATATATTGTTATTTTTTTGAAAAATATAAACTGCTTTGGTAATATTACTTATGTATCTTTTCTTAAGGGCATGTTTAATATTCTGTTTTTACCACTATGGCCTACTGATTGTGCTTCATGAATTACTGTTAACATTTCTTCAAAATTCACGTAAAATCTAACATTGAAGCTGTCTTATTTACGGAATAGATTAGTTTTTAAACATTGATAGAACTGTCATTACGTCATATCTTTTTAGTCTACCACACCCTTCGGAGTTTTTTCCACTATTTTTTCCACTAATTTTGTTTTCTCTAAGAATTCAACTTTATTAACGAATCGTAATAGTTTATTTCGTCAACAAAGACCTGTGTACTTTTTTTTTAGTTCATGACAATTTTTAAAACTTGAAATTGAAACGATGAAGCATATCGGCCATTATTAGAAACTCTATAAAAGCAAGAAAGCAAACATCCGGACAAAAAAGGTCTTGCCAGCACATCAGAAATACAGTAAAACCACATTAATCTGTACAAATAGGGGATCTAGGTTGAGGTAATTAATGCCGTACGGTTTTTAAAAAAATAACCGCAAAATTGAACCAAGGTACATAAACAAACTACTGTACGTAGTAAAAATTGTGTTTCGAATTCAAGAGAATAAAACAAAATTGAAGAGAAAATTTTAAAAATGCATTTAAAAAAATCTAAAAAAAAGGCCTACAAAGACTCATTATTACGCTAAATTGCATTTTATTTATATGGTGTACCTTTAAATGGCTATCCGGATTAATCAAAATCCAGTTTAATAGGGTTTGGTGAGTGGGGTTAAAGTGAGGGGTAAAGTAATGAATTGAAATTAAAATCCTACTAACATGTGCAATAAATACGCAGACGCAGACAAGTACATCCGACAAAAAGCTGTAGGTGTAATGGGGCCTCCTGGACGTGAGACAGTCGCAGACACAATTTCTTTGACGTTACTTTTTTTTAATATATAGAGATTTCTACAAAAAAAAAAAAAAAACAGTTAAAAGTTTTTCAGCCATATCGACTGTATTTTATAGAAACTGGTTGCTATTCGCATCATATAAAAAACATTTTAGTCAATCTAAAACACACTCGCAATAAGGAATTTAATACTTGAGTGACGAACGTCAAAACACAATGCTAAAATTGTTTTGTGAAATCAATTTTTATTGTCATGGTCCAAAATACTTTTAAAAACATATTTTGCTATTTTAGAAGTTAACAGTTACAAAAGTAGTAAATGAGATTAACTAACAGATAGAAAGTTAATTTGTTTGCTGGGAAAACTAATTCTCGTTCTTCCATATTTATTTGTCTTAAGGAAAAACGTTGTAATAGAAGTCATGTTAATGCATTATTTTTTAGTACTTAATTCTCTTAGTAGTAACTTATTTATTTGCAGATGATCCAAAACGGCCTTTAAATGTATACGTAAAGTTTAAAATCATTGACTTCGACGAAATAGACGAAGAAAAGATGGTAAGACAAACTGATTTTTTAACGATAATTTTTGTTTTCAATTATGTGTAATACGTAGTATACATATAAGTAGTATACGAATAATACATCTATACGTTATACATTAATGTTATCTGAGCAAGTATTTACAGTAGAACACGAAGTATCAAACGCAAAAGACTAACATTAGGGGGCACCCGTTTTAAGCGAAGTAGTTAAGCTTACGTTGGCAGCATCAGCTGTAGCAAGAATAAAGAATAACATCTGTACTTAAAATACACCGCCAGCTCAGTTATTCCATCCGAGGACTGCAGTTTCGTGCTTTTTAGCACTCATCAGCCCGGAATAGGAATCACATGAGCTGGAGGCGAAAAATCTCTTAAGGGAGCCAAGAGAGCCAAACAAAATGGTAGCTAATGCAGAATTAGCAAACCAGATGAGCGACCGCAGCAATGGTGCTGTTCAACTATAAGATTGATGGCAAAGCTAAGGTATTAGGATGGAAAAGCTAAGGTTAACTTACTACACTATAAAATCTGTGTTGGAGATAACAGCAAAGTAGGGTTACGGCACCAGTAAAAGACAAGGGTCCAGTAACAGACAGTCGTAAGTTTAGATTTAAATAATAAGAATTTTTGGCGGGTAAAACTGATGCTGCGACCCATGAATACGGTGCAACCATCTAGTGTTTTTTATCAGAGTGAATTTTATGAGCCAGTTGGTATTTACAAGGCAGTGATGGAAGGTTATGAACAGCCACCACGAAGTCGACCAGTGTTTCATGTTCATTTGAGTTTAACAAGCTTTTAGATCTGAAAATAAAGCACCTTTGCCCATTTTGAAGAGAAAAGGGGAAATTCTGTTCATTACTCATTCTTTCGTCATCTTATCTGTTGCTGGGTATCATCAGAATTTTCAGTGTCTGTTACTGGGGGTCGGACTTTTTTTTCGAAATTGGGCAAATAAAAATAGAATTAACTAATTCAAAGGATCCAGCAGCAGATAAACGTTGGGTTAGGTGTAGTTGCGTGGGATAAAAATAGTTTTAAAATTCTAAATACATTAAAAGACTCAGAAAATTGAGAGCGATGTCTGAAGGATGTCTGTTACTTGTGCCGTTGACTTATAATATAACCAGTTTTTCTCTTCGAAAACTACAAATTAATGCAAAATTTGTATTGCTACCAATATTTTAATCGTAACAATAACTATTAGGGCAAAGTCGCCATATTTCGTCCCCGTGCCCAATTTCGTCCCCCTAAGTTTCTCTGGTTGGACACTAGGTGTCTCCACCGGTAACAATTTTTGTTTGGTTCCGGTCAAAAACACTATTTATTTAGGGAAGTTTCATGAGTCTAGTCCGGTGAGTTAACGTTCAGGAATATTATTCTGATTTTTGAAAACGTGAGCTATGATAAACTGCTGTGTTCGATTTATTAGAACATGTTAACTTTCTCGTATTTGGCATATTTCTTTAGGGTAAGCCATAAACTTAATGATTTGGAGCATTTTGCCGCGTCAGCTTCACTTTACAGGAGAGCAGGAAGCCGCTATATTGGAAAATAGGATGTTCTTATTTTCGTCCCCTACCACAATTCGAGTAAAAGACGATGATGTTGAGTATCTCATGCACCAAAAACATTTTTATGACGACACACATAGAAAAATAAAGGAGCGCTGCATTTACTATACCTCATGGAAACGCGAAACGTGCTCCGGGGTGAAGAGCACAAAAAAAAAAAAATCATTTGTGATGCTTGTTTAGAGGATGTTAATTAAATATTCTGTGCAAAAGTGCAAACTGTGACTTTTTCTTTAAACATTTTTAATTCCGTATTTATTATTAATACCTATTTATTTACAAGGTATAATGGAGGGGGGAGAAAATAGGGTAACTGTTTTTAATTTAGTTAAAAGTGCGATTTTTAAAGCACTTTTTTTTATCAAACGAGCTGATATGTGCATCACATGACTTCCTTTTACTCCAATTTAATGATAAAAGTGCCTTTCACCATAAGTTTGTTGTGAACTGAAGCAAAAAAAAAAGGTTTCATACAGATAAATTTTCCCAATATTGGCAATTTTAATATGACTCAATGGTTGACTCACTAAATATGGCCAAATTGAAACCAGATTCAAAAAAAAAAAAATAAATAAATAAATAAATAGCGCCAAATTTGTCTGCAAGTTGGTGACAAAACTTGGTGACAAAAAGCTAGTGTTTGCCAAATTATAACACCACTTGAGGTAGCATTGAAATTAACAACGATTCTCCCCCAAAAATATGTAAAATACCCCCTTAGGAACATCCGAATGCACCCAAAAGGGGAGGTGCACAACTTAATCCACTGGGAGTCTACGTACCAAATTTCAACTTTCTAGGACATACCGTATTTGAGTTAGGCGAAATACATACGCACATACACACATACATAAGTACATACAGACGTCACGAGGAAACTCGTTGTAACTAACTCGGGGATCGTCAAAATGGATATTTCGGGTGTCTATACGTTCTTAGGCATATATCCACGTGTGGTCTGGTTCAAAAAAAACTCAATATTCATTCGGGGGTGAGTAAAATGGAAATTAAGGCCGATTTTTGAGTGAAAATCTTTTTGCGAATACAATACTTCTTTTACTATGTAAAAGGAAGTAAAAACAAGTTGTTTTTCGTGTATTTAAGCTTAAATGCCATATATGTTGGCTTAGTTGGTGTGGTTATGTAGGTTTTTTTTTGATTAATTGTTCGTTACAAATCAGAGGTCAAAAAACTTAAGGCAGACGAAATAGAGCTTTTTAACCTAATATTAAATTGAGAAACTAAAACAAAACGACCCTTCTCATATTAATATAAGTCTCACGGGTATAACAGATATAAAATTTAAATAATTTTAACTTTGGTCTAGATTAACGTCAGAAAACACGGAAAAGGACAGATACATTTTGCTAATCGCAAAATCAAACTTAAGATTCACAATTCTTATGAAAGCCTTTTATTTTGTATAGAAATCAATGACAAGCAATATTTTGTTCGTCAACAAATGGAAAGTGCCAACACTTAAAAATTTTCATTCATTGAGCTTTTTCCAATTGCATGCCAATAATTCAACTGCAATCAATCGCGAGGGAAAAAAAATAATGTAATTAACAAGATTATAGCTGTTGTTCTGTATAACTTGAAAGTTCCAAAGAAATTCCGCCATACGCAGAAAAATGTGTTCTTCTAATTCGTATGATTACCTTTCAATGCTAGTAAGTTTGCTTAACAAAAACTGCGAAAGAAGCCTAAATTCGGTTTTAATCAGTATCTTCGATAATTAAAAAGTATTTTCGAATCAAAAAATAGTCATCAAAATGGATCAAACTTCGTGTGTTTGTAGAAACCGTGAAGCTTGTTCACTACGTTTTACAAAATGTAAACTTGTAAAGAAAATTCATTCTAAGAAAATTGAAAAATGATTCAACCCAAAGAGCCCCCATACGATCGGAGGACCCTAAATAAAGTAAAGATGGTGAACACCTTGATCTAATAATGCTTCGTGCAAAAAAAAAAAAAGAAAAAAAAAATACGCAGCAATCATTTTTAAAGCTTGGTAGTAGATAGAATCAGCCATAAAACGCCAAGTAGTAAGAGATGCGTTCTCGCTGATCCGATCTTTTACAATATAATAACAACCTATTACAAATAATAAAAATGATGTTTCCGCTTCAAAGCTATCCACCGTGGTCAAGTTTCACATAGTTTTCGAATCGTAACATTTAACATAACAGTAAGGCACAAGGGTCAGTTTCACAAGCCCTATATGTACCGCGGACCGTAGGTTGTGCATCCGCGCCTAAGAACAATCTCGGTTAAGTCTTTTCTTAAGTAATAGTATCCATCGACACTGTGTACAAACACTTTATGAATGAAATGTAAACAATTCTAGCAGTCTTTTCAATTCATGAATTTTTTTTAAAGTAATTTTTTCAAATAATATTTCTTTTTATTGTTTATGAAAATAATTTGTCACGTTTGTGTCCTATCAAGTGCCTTATTTCTGGTCAATTTGGTGCTTTTTACTGACACCCAAGCAAGGAAGGGGGGGGGTCATTCTTCAGCATGACCCCCTACTAAAATGATTGTCCGTATCCGCCCCTGATTATGTGCAGTATATAAAAGTTATTGACGCTATCTGAAGCTAGTTATTGTACAGTTTATAATTAAAATGGTTAAATACAAATTATTAAAGAATTCAACACTGAACATAAGAAGGGGGAAAAAAGTGAAAGAAGTTAATCGCGATACGTTAAAAATTTACTAGAATACATAAGGATTTAAATGTCGGTTCTGACATCCTATATAACACAAAATAAAATCTTTAACAAAGCCAAATGTTCGAAAAACTTTAAAAACGATCAAGAAAAGAATCGAATGTTTTTAAATCTAATTAGTGTTTTGGAAAATGTTTATTCAAAGCTATCTTACACACAATAAAATCACTACTCGGATTTTGCTATAAAGCAATCACTGCAACTTTGTAACCAAAAGAAATTGCAAAGCCAGCATCAAGGAATATTGGGATATGAACTACAATGTTAAAATAAACGACGTTATTTTACACACATTACAGATGAATAAAAAAAAAGCTACATTTTAAGGAAAAGGGAACGAATAAATATAACTAGTACTTATCTTTAACTTGAAACAAAAAATCAACAAGCATGGCTGTCAGTACCTTGAATTCGTTAGTTTATCTTTGAAACTTCCCGAATAAAAAGAAACACCTTTTGCGCATCTTTTTGCGCAATCTAAAACAGTTTTAGTTCTTCTCTGTTATTTAGCAGAGAGCAGTATTGTAAAAAAAACGGTATATTATTATAAAAACAACAATTATGTTTTGTAGTGCAGTATTAATTTAGTTAATATTAAGCTTATTTGTATTTTAAACATATTTTTACATGCGGGTCAAAGTGGATGGGGCAAAATGAAATATTTTATTTCGTTTACTCACTCAATTATTTACAAAACTGCTTACATATTCATTTATTAATTAATTCATTTCTATTTCTTCATAGCAGAAATTCACTCTTTTATACATTCATTCACTTATCTTTGAAACTTCCCGAATAACAAGAAACACCTTTTGCGCATCTTTTTGCGCAATCTAAAACAGTTTTAGTTTATCTGTTATTTAGCAGAGCAGTATTAAACTGTAGAAAAAACAGTGTATTATTATAAAAATATTATTATAAAAAACAACAACTATGTTTTGCAGTGCAGTATTTATTTAGTTAATATTAAGCTTATTTGTATTTTAAACATATTTTTACATGCGGATCAAAGTGGATGGGGCAAAATGAAATATTTTATTTCGTTTACTCACTCAATTATTTACAAAACTACTTACGTATTCATTTATTAATTAATTCATTTATATTCCTTCATAGCAAAAATTCACTCTTTTATTCATTCATTCACTTAAAAATAATGTCTCAATGGAAGTTTTCTTTATAATTCAATGTTATTTCTTTATGTACTGAAATTTTCAAAAAAAAAAAATTCCAATTCCTTCATTTTTAAAAAAATTAGTCCTCTTAACTATTTCACTTTGCCCCACATTCCACTACTTGCCATACACGAATGTTCATCAAAACTATTTCAAATCCCTATCAAATTAAATGGAGGTAGAAATGAATGTATTGTACATGATTCTGATGATACTGACTGTTTATTCACTACAGAAAGAAGTAAAAATTTAAAATTTTTATTTTAGGACTACCGTTTGCATATGCATTTTAAAACGTTCTGGGACGATACGCGACTTCTAAACACTTCCGTCAAAGTTACTGATTGTTCGCAGCATGTATGGACTCCTGACGTGACATTTGAAAGTGCCAAAACGATTCGGAAGTTTCAAGCTCCCAGCACATCTTTTTACTTAAACAGACATGGCAGAATTATCATGACAACTAGGTGACCATAATTTTATTTCCTTCATCTGACCCATAATTAAACTTCAATGTATAGTTTGATTTTTATTGTGACAAGTTAGGGAACATTAGTCACCCCATAAGGAACTTTGGTCAGTGAGATGTGGTAAAATATCTATTTCAGGGGTATGGTGTTACCAATTTCAATTTATAATTTATCGTTTGACTCAATGAAAATTTGCAAACATATTTTGGCATCAGAGTTGTTCTTTTGGTTCCAGAAGCTTTTGTACGTAGTTACTCTTCGGCAAACAATAAATGTGCTTTTAGTAGCTAAGTGCTTTCTAACTTCTTTGTATTTTACTAGTACATTGTACTCTACCGTGGCTTTCTAAACTTCAGACTCTGTAATGGTCAAGTAAAAAATAAAAGCAGGAAACTTTTTAAACAATATTTTTTTCAATATGCATGTATTTATTTTATTTGAAAAATACCTCGAGAGGTTTTGATCACTATATAGAAGTCGTCAGTTGATCGGAAGTTTTCGCATTGTTTAAAGGAGTTCTACAAGTTTATTGTAACTTTAACCTGTACGTTTAATTGATTTCATTTATATACTATGCTGACAAATGAATGGCATATAATTTTCGAAGTCAAAAACTACATATAAGATAATATACATATTTTAATTTTTCGAAACTGAAATATTTTTTTTTATTTTTTAATGATTACTGTGTAGAAATAATATTTAAAAGAAAAAATTTATTTCAGAACAAGAATCGTTTTAATGAAATCTTGTTCCTAATCAAAAAGGACTTTTTAGAAAAATTGTTTGAATTTCTGCTTCAATTTATTTATTTCAAAAATCAAGAAAAATTAATACTTGAACTCAATTTCCAAAATTTTCGTCAGATTTTTAAGAAAACAAGCTTTTAATAAAACGAGCATTTTTATTTCAAAAAAAAATCATCTTCAGGTTTAATCTAAAAGCAAAAAACACGGTTCCTTCAATTCAAAACAAAATATCAATATAGGATATCATTGGAATATTAAATCCTTTAATGTAGTAAATCTAACGAGCAAGATAATCTAAGATGTTGATTTACAAAAGAAAAAAAAATCAAACAATTTTACATGTAATGCAGACATTATAGCAGACATTAGAATTATTTATGCTTTCTAAAACTCTACTCATATAAAACTTTTACAGGTATTCCTTCAAAGCAAGCTGTTTTATGAATTTTAAGAACTATCCATTTGATACCCAGAATTGCTTATTCAATGTGATGTTTGGTAAGAAAAATATATTTCCTTTCTTTATAGTTTTACCTAAAACATTCCTCTTTTTTATAGCGTGTAAAATATTTTTGTCATTTTGATTTAAGCGACAACATCTGATGCTTCGGCAGTGTTAGCATGGCTTAATTCTAGCTCAGAACACGAAAAAAGTGAATCGATAGAACTGTCCAAAACAATACATCCGTTGCAGTTTGCCCTATTGCAGCCAGTTACTCTCGTCAACAGAAACGTCTATTCCTATGGTAAGGATTAGAATGTGCTATGCAAAATTAAATCAATGGACAGACATAAGCTTTATTCTTATGCATGTTTAAGAATTGAGATTGATTTTTGCCATATTAACTACATCAAATTTGTGGGTTAAATAACTAAGGGTTATAAAATAAGTATTTCTTGTCTGAAACGTCGAAGTTTGCATCTTGAAGTTTCAATAGGCAATAGACAAAGATGTTTTCTTAATATTTTACTTATAGTTTCTGCAAACTTTGAAGACTGGGCTGACATAGGAGAAAAGTATGAGATTCACGATGACTTAAGGGAAAACATAATAATCGAATTTATACATAAAAATCAAAACCGATTTTTTTTTATTATTAAATTATAACTTCAAAGTTTAAGAAACAGTTCGAAATGGAAAAAAAATGTATAAAAATTTTGCGAATTTTTTTATCATTTACTTCATTACACCTTGCATTGAGCGGTAATTTCCGATATGGTATGGTATCTGCGCTCTAAGTTTGAATACAACAATTAAGAAAGACAAAAGTCACAAATGAAGTTGTGTGGGATGTTCACACTCCTACATATGTGTTTGACCTGTGCATGAGGGTTTATAACCATCACTTTGCACATATTGTAACCACATATTGCATTTAAAGAAATTATAATTCGTTATCCGTCATGAATTCTCCCCAAAAAACAACAGATCTCTGACTAGGGGAGAGCGGGGCACTTTCTCTTTTTTTTTAGAATCGGAAAACGCTTTCGTACACACTTGAGTTTCATCTGTATTATTCACCAAATAATGCATTTAGGCAGCAATCTTAAATAAAATCAAAAATTATAAATAAAAAAATAGAACCGACTTCAAAAACTGCAGCTGGAAATTGCTCTAAAAAGTAAAAATAATTTTATTCTTTGAACGACATCCATACTTTTTTTTTTTTTTTTGAACATAATTTTTGAAGAAATTGCAAAAATGATAGGGAAAATGAAGTGTAACCATTTTTCATTTACATTTTTTATGAACATCAGTCAAAATTTGAATGAAACATTTATATCGATACACAAATTTGTGGTTAAAAATATTGTATGCGAATTCTATTGAAGAACCTAGGTCCATTAAAATTTACTTTTATTATTGCATTATGTTCAAGCATGATTTTATCTACTGTTTTTGCGCCGACTTCAAAAATTATGTTCAAAAAATAGTAAAGATGCTGTTCAAAGAATTAAATTATTTTTACTTTTTAGAGCAATTTCCAGCTGCAGTTTTGGAAGTTGGTTCTATATTTTTTTATTTAAAAATTTTTATTTCATTCTTTTTAGTGTAAATGTATTTATTTAAAAAATAGTATGTCACCATCACTAAACGACGCTTTATGAAGGCCGACGATTCTGCCCCGTTCAAACTCCGAAATTTGCTCAAATTTTGCTTTCTTTCGTCGAAGAGGCATAGTAAAGATTCAGTTAACGTTTACTCTAGCATATAACCACCGACAACCATACACGCCTCGCTACAGCCGTCTATTTATATTCGGTTCGATCCGCCGTTCAGAGGCGCTGCTCAGCATACGCATGCGCTACCGGTCTGCAATTCTAATCATTTGCATATCATGCCCTACTTTACATTTCCTGCAATCTTCAGCTCACTCGCGTAAGTCCTTCGTGGCGTTGCAATTTTAACAAACAGGAGTGAATGTGCTTCATGAATTACGGTTAACATTTCTTCAAAATACACATAAAATCTAACATTGAAACTGTCTTATTTACGGAACAGATTAGTTTTTAAACATTGACAGAACTGTCATTACGTCACACAGAGGAGCATTTGCATCAAAAGCCTGGCCAAAAGTCGAAAATGGAAAGTCGGGTCAATCTCCCTCTTGGGCCGCGGTGGCCTGATTGGTAAGGCAATGGACTTGGGGCCGGAGAGTCTCGGGTTCGATCCTCGCTGTCGAAGATCCACCGTCGTCATTAATGGTGACTGGGAGACGTTAAATATGCTCGTGGTCACAATGTCCTCCAAGTGAAACGATATATCTGGGGATGCGAGACCAGAAAATTAATCGACACCTGGCCTGGTTCTTAATTCTCGAACTGTCCATAGATGCCACCATCATCTATTATGTTGTCTTCTGAAGGCAAGACGCCTGGCACGCACTCCTTCATAGTTTGAGGGCCAGAAGTCCCTTTGATAGTTGATAATCTCCCTCTTTCACTCATTTTTGGACAACTCATTAGTTACTACGTCATATTCTATCCCATGAAACCATTCCACCTTCCTTCATTAAGCACCATACGAGTGCTTTAAGCTCAGCCATAGTTGAATCTGCATTGCTGTTTTCGTGGAAGCTGAATTTTTTGGTCAAATTCTATCAGCTGTATCAGGTGCTGTTTTTGGAATTAAAGAATAACCCTAATGGAGATGGAAAACGAAGGTATATACTTTACTATGATATACATTCAATATAACTTTTACTTCAGGAAATATTTTTTCGAAGCATTTTAAACAACTATAAAAGCGCTGCTCGATTTTCTGAAATTTTTTAACTGAAAGGTATTTGTATATATTCCGGGCACTTCCGGGCTACAATTCGGGAATCAAAATGAAGTTCAGTGTTCCTTTAAAATAGATTTGAAAAAAAATTTAACTCCATTTTCACCCCCCCCCCCCCCTGTGTTTAAAACTGGTTTAAACTTAATGATGTACATTTGTTTTTTGTTTTCTTTTGGATTTGCACATATCTCTTTTTTTTTCAAGATCTTCAAAAAAGTTTAAAGAAATGACAAAAGAGTCATTATATGTCATAATGCAAAAGTGCCCATCCAAGAAAATATATGAAAAATTTATATTTTTTTCAGAAACATCTTGCAGAAATAACCAAATGTCCAGAAAGTGAGCTTAATGAGTTGAAACACTCTTTAAGTCATGTTAAGACCGATTTCAAGAGAAAATGGATTACCGCTAAGTGTATGGAGGATCGTTGTGACCTAAGTGGTATCCAATGTCACCACTTGGATTCAGTGGACATCCAGAACACTTTTCAGAAACGTCTTGCAGAAATAATCAAATGTCCAGAAAGTGAGCTTAATTAGTTGAAACACTCTTTAAGTCATTTTAAGACCGATTTCAAGAGAAAATGGATTACCGCTAAGTGTATGAGGATCGTTGTGACCTAATTGGTATACAATGTCACCCACCGTTCACAAAGTTTTAATACAGGGTCCTGTCGTCAAACCCTATTTTATACTGCCAATTGGACAACTCTCGGAAAAAGCTGCTGAAGCTAGAAACAAATATTTCAATCGCTACAGGCAAAGCTTCTCTCGTAAATTTTCACGCGATGTGCAATAGAGACGTACTAAACACACTTTTACTAACCTCTGACTCATTAATCAGCAGCAATAGACCACAGCCACGTAAGAAAAGCAAATCATTTTCTTCAAAAACAAGAAATCTTCTGTTTCCTGAAATGTCGAGTGTGCAAAATGTGAGCAGGGGGGGGGGCGATGAAGAAGCCGAAGGTGAAAGCGACGCATCAGATTTTGATGATTAATTTTTAATTTAATATTTTTCCCACTATTTTTAAAGAAATACACATTAAATAATCCTTATATATTATTTCTGTAGCCTGTTTTTGGTTTCTACGCCAGATTTTCCTCAATTCTTGATCGATTTCTTTGATTTACACCTTATTTTAAAGCTTATCGTGCTGGCTACTGACGAAAAATAGACCCACAGTCTAAAAATTGTTTTTTTCAGCCAAAAAACCTGTTCTAAAGAACCAGAATGAGGTTTTCGGTTAAATTTATAACTTTAACTTGCACCGTAACCAGCAGAGCTGAATAGCTTGATCGGCAGAGCGTTCGACTGGTAACCAGGAGAATGCGTGTTCGGGCCCATGTCCGGACAGTCTGCATCAAAAAAATTAGAGAAATATCACGCATTACATGAACACCTAATAACAAACATGAGGGAATTGATGAGATGGAAACGCTCCTTGCTGTTATGGAAATTTGACGCAACATGGAGTTCAATTGATTTTTAATTGTAAGACTTTCTCTTTTGGTTTTTAATGTTTTGCCTCCGGTAAGGAAATTAAAGCATAATGTAAGTGAAAATATAAGTAACAGGTTTAAGATTTCAGACTATACAATAGAATTGTTTTTTGTTCAGAAAAAATAATAAATCGTATATTGAAATATATATTCTTCTAATGAGTTTTTGACTCTTTGTACAAATAAAAAAATTACTACCTCAATTTGAAGGGTAAAATCTAAATTTTTTCTTCTTTTTGCAAAAAAAACAAATAGCTTATCACATTTTTACTACATTCGAAACGCTACGCCTAAAAAAGAGCATACTTCAATTTATTTTGTATTTTAACCGTGCTGTTAAATGATGAACACGTGCTGCCATCTAAGTCATAACGGTTCAAGCAACCTGCTGTAACAAATTGTAAAAAATTTCAAAAATAAAAAAAAATTTCTTAAATATCTTATTTTATATATTATTCAACTCTCATTTTAAAACTTATCAGGCTGGATAATGATGAAAAATAGACTTACGGTCGAAAAATCAAGTTTTCGGAAACTCCCTTTGCTGTTTCAAAACCTTGATGCAACATGTAGTTCTTATGCATTTTTTAAGCTAAGTTCTAATAGTTTTCCAATTTTTTATGTCGCTTTCGGCAAAAAAAAAAAAAGCATGTGTGTGTGTGTTTGTGTGTGTTCATATTTTAATAAAGCTTAAAAGCACTGGACTTAGTTGTTCGGTTAAATTGATAAGTTTTTTTTTCGGTAGAGAGTTCGACTATAAACTATCTGAACTTCGGGCAAGCTTGGGTGTCCGACATAATATCAAATTTACATTAGTATTACGCATTACATGTACTCATAACATACACACGTAATGAAATAAATGCAGTGGGAATGCTACTTGGTGTTTTGACTCCTTTATGCACGCTGCAGTTGCCATTCAGATAAGTTTACTGTTAATCGCAGGGTGTTCTTCCTTTTTTTTAAAGCTTTGACTCTGTCCAGACCACTAAGCATAATGTAAGCATAAAAAAAGTATTAGATTTACCTCAAGGGAATCCTTTTTGTGGAGAAAAACATTTTCATTGTATGCTCAAATGTAGACTTTTCTAATAGTAGTGTTCGACCTTTTGTACAAATGAAAAAATACTACGCCAAATTGAAACTATGAGTTTCACCCATTAAACCTTTAACTTTTTATTCGCTCGAATACGATATAAAACATTAAAATAATTATCAACTTCATTAGTAAGAAGTCATTTTCTACTCCTCTGCTTTCTGCTGAAAAAAAAAAAAAAACATTTTGTCTACGTTCGAAAAATTACATTTAAAAAACGGACTCAGTTCAACTGGTTTTGGTTCTGAATTTTAAGTACTCGATTAAAAGAGAAACATGTGTGGGCATTTAAGCCGTAACGGTTAGAGCAACCTTCTATGTGAAATAGTTTAATATTCAAAGATAAAAACACTTATTTTCAATCTAATTTATTACTTCTCTAGAATGTTTAATTCAATCGCTACGTGAGATCTTCGTCATTCTTTAATAAAGTTCCATGCTTTACGAATAATTTTAAATCTTATGATGCTGGTTAATGACAAAACATAGAAGCATGATCTTATTATCATTGTTTTTTTTTTTTTTTTTTTGGCAAAATGCTTTTTTGCTGTTTTTTACTACGCATTCCTTCAATGAATAGCTTTCGAAAAGGAAGGAGCAATTGCTAGGTTTGTTGGGGTGTCGGACTGTTAATCAGAATGGCGCCAATTCGAATCCGTGCCAATTAATATCTCTTTAATGTTTCTTTTTTTCCCATCAGATGCTCACATGGGCAGGACTGTATTTGCAACAACCTGTTTTTTCCCATGCACAATTATTGCTTTTTCACGAGTCACTACTCAGCCACACTTTTAATGATATTTATGTTTGCATTGAAAATACGTACAACCAAAAGGTGAGCGATGATCAAATTATCACAACGTTGTATTTAACAAGGTTTTGTTACTGATGTCTTTAAATTACATGCCTTCTCTTCTGCGCTTAATTTTCTTCGGTTCTTCTTCATAATGTTCTTCCTTTGACATTTTTAAAGAGCGAAATGCCTTATGAAACGATTCGAAGCACAGTGCGGAGTCCCGCACGGGTCGACTAGTACCTTATATTGTTGCTTCGTGTATTTCCTTTTGAAAAACGACATAAAATAATTTTGGCCATGTTTTTGAATTAAATACTCCATTGTGCGTCATATATTTTTAGTCTACCACACCCTCCGGAGTTTTTTCCACTATTTTTCCCATTAATTTTGTTTTCACTAGAATTCACCGTTATTAACGAATCGTCGTAGTTTATTTCGTCAACAAAGAACTGTGTACTTTTTTTTTTTTTTTTTTTTTTGAGTTTATTAGTTTCTAAATCTTGAAATGGAAACGCTGAAGCATATCAGCCATTATTAGAAACTCTATAAAAGCGAGAAAGCAAATATCCCGACAAAAAAAGTATTGCCAGCACATCAAAAATACAGTAAAACCTTATTAATCTGTACAAATGGGAGATCCGGGTTGCGCGAATTAATACCGTACGGTTCAAGCAAAATAACCGCAAAATTGAGCCAAGGTACATAAACAAACTACCAGTAAAAATTGTGTTTCGAATTCAAGAGAATAAAACCTAAAATAGAAGAGAAAATTTTAAAAATGCATTAAAAAAATGGCATACAAAGACTCATTATTATGCTAAATTGCATTTTATTTATATAGTGTACATTTAAATGGCTATCCGGATTAATCAAAATCCAGTTTAATAAGGTTTGGATTAGTGAGGGGTTGAAGTATTGAATTGAAATTACAATTCTACTAACATGGTCAATAAATGCGAAGACGCAGACAAGTACATCCGACAGAAAGCCCTCGTTGCGTAGAGATAACTGAAACTTTTATTACATTCCCCATTACGAGTCGGAGATTGTATAAATCAACCGGTAAATGTGATAAATATGGCTAAATCTTCAATCATTTATCACATTTACCAATTTTAGTGGGGGTTGTGAACAATCACCGGGATTGTACAAAATCACCGGATCACCGGATTTATCACATTTACCGTAACATATATATATATATATATATATATACGGGTCGATTTGAGAACCTCCTCCGTTTTTTCATCAGTTAAAAAGTGTATACTCGTAGTTCGGAGTTACCAGGAACGCACCCCATCTTTAATATGTTAATCTTTAGTGTCTGCTTTTGCAAGCTGTCTCTCAAAACATCTCTTGCTCGTGTTTGCAGGAAATTACACATATTTAACTGCTAAATTCAGCCTTCGACGACGTCTGACTGGCTGTGTCATCAACTTGTTCGTGCCATCAGCGCTTGTGGTAGCTGTCAGCATGGTCACTTTTTGGCTTCGTCCAGATGCCGCTCCAGCCAGAGTTTCGCTCAGCGTTACCTCTCTCCTCACGTTATGCACGCAGGTGAGACACAGACTCTATCGTATGTTGCACTTTCTTTACTTTTTTATTCTTCTCTTGACACGGTAAAAGTAAAGTATTAAATCGAAGAGGAAGTTATAAATGGTATTAGAAATCCTTAATTGGCGACAACTTTAGAATGTTTCTCAGAATTTGTAGCCAAAACTGCGATACCAAATCCAGTGTCAACTTGGAAATATTTGGCAGGATTCCCATAGAACCCTACCACGTGGACTCTGTGTGAATCTCAGCACGCTTAACTAATATCCGCTAGTGAAGCGTGGGAAGATAGCACGCTTAACTAGCGAATTGCTAACAAGCTAACATCTTGCAAAGTAAATCTTTGAAGAAAATTCTATTGGCAATCTCTAAAACTTTCGTGCGTTGATTTGCAACTAACTAAGAGATGTAATCATTAAAAATGTTCCTCCCCTCACCAGATGGCACTTTTGCTTTGTATTTAAGTTCTGTTATCTCAGCAGATTTCTAACGCGAACTAAAATAGAAAATTTCTACAATTTGAAAGGGCTTTTTCTGTTACAACTTGAAATATGTGGGTGTACTTTATACTCTTATATGAAGATGTAGGTAAGTATCATTCTTCATACTTATTACACTATAAAATTACTGAATATACGAACTGAAATTCTTCTTATCAGTATTCTGAGTTGAGGTACATCATTGATCTATTTGAGTGAAGCATTTTCAAACAATTTCTACTAATCATTATTTTTCGTAGTAGAAGCACATTGTTGTGTTTAGTCCATCAGAAATCCTGATATCTTACATTTGATATGGGTTCGTACTACCCATTTCTTTAAACCAGTGGTGTTCCACCTTTTTTGTACTTTAGGGCCGCATCGAAATTAAATTTTTTCTCGCGAACCAGAACACATATAAAATTTCAAAATAGTTCATTCCTTTCTAAATAACAAGAGAAAGTATATAAAAGAAAAGAAAATTACAAACCAATAATTGTCATCAGTTTGTTTCAATGTGCTTTTCAATTTGACATTGAACAAATCAACGGGTCACTCGGATCAACTACACGGGCCAGATCTGTCCCGAGGGTCGCAGGTTGGGAAACACTGCTCTAAGCAACCTCTTTCACCTTTTCACTGAGATTACGCTTACACTTTTCCTTCACCTTCACACACTAAAATTTCAGTTTGAATTTCATAAAAATTTATATAAAACTATAAATCTAGAAAGATTCCAATACATTTGGGGTTCGCCCACAAATGATGTCACACTTTGAGGGAGGAAGTGTTTGTGAAATTGTGAGTTCGCGACAAGGGGAATCGAGGGGTTAACAAGGAATGTGACATCTCGCATTTTTTACTAGAGTATGCTTATGACAAACAGTGTGACATGTAACAAGGAGAGGATGTAAGGTGAAGTGTGACACTTTGTGACAAAAGGGGGGAGGGTTGAATTTCTTGAAAAAAAAAGCGTAACATCGCTTATGGACAGCCTCTTATATAAGTTTTCTCGCTTTTATTTTTGTTGCACAATAAATTGTACCATGAGTAGAAGACTCTAGTGATAAGTGTAAGTTTCGGTACTTACGACCGAACGATACTGGACACATTGACGTCACTTGCTTTCTGATGTGCAACGCATGCTTCTGACACGGTAACAGGCTCTGGAGCGTACGGGGGTTACGTCAGAAATGCCACCGCCATTAAAATGGAGTGTGGAGTTAATTTAAAAACCGAAAAACTTAATTTAAAAACCTAAAGTATATTAAGAATATGCAGACTTCTTCATGATCTTGGGGTTTTTTTTTTTTTTTTTGACAGTATTAAAATTACAGTAAAACCTGTGTAAGTTGACAACTTGCGGTGCAGTACTTTGGTGGTCAACTTAGACAGGTGATCAACTTATAAAGGGGGTAATAACTTTTTTTTTTTTTTTGTCATTTCATGCACCATGTATTCATTCTTTGATTATTTGACACTTACTCTTTCCGTTCAACTCATTTTCATTGTTTAACATTACTTTGAAACAATAATTTAAAATGTTATTCAAATATTTTTAGAGGTTATTTTCTCAGAATGACGTATAATGTGTCATGTAAATTTAAAATTTCAGCTATTTGATCAAAAAAATCATTGTTTATAAAAAGATATTTGATATTAATAGTTCCTAAAAATTCATAGCTAATCAAAAATAACAAATTTTTCGCTTATTTTTTTTTCTCATATACATTTAATACACTTATAACCATGATGATCTACTTTTCAACAAAATAACTCCTTATTGAAGTTTGGCGCACTTATCAGACACTAGTTTTGGAAATTCCATATGTGTCAGCAAATTTTCTATGGATTTCTCCCTTTTCAATTGATTTTAATGTTTCATACTTTTTATCAATCTCAAGTTCAACTAACTTTCTTTTTGAAGCCATTCTATGAAAAACTAACACAAAGAGCAACAAGCTGGACTCTCATAGTTCTAAAAGGCAGTTGAAAATGAAAATGTCCTATTTCTTAATCCCTTGCACCAGAAATACTGCAATGTAAGTAGCTTTTACTCTAGCACAATTCCAGTGTTGCCACAAAATATTGCAACTGGAAAAAATTACTTTGTACTTTTCTATTGACACGTTTTCATTGAACAGAGAGTACAAAAGGTAATCTCAAATAGAACAACAGAAGAAAAACAAGTTTGGAGACTAAAAGTGTTCTTAGTAGTTTTCCAATGGGGTTAAACTTACAAGGAGGTTTTGTTATGCTGCTGTTATATTTAGTTGGTAAAATGCTGGTCTGGCATCAAAAATATTCTTGGAAAGCTATAAAAAAATAATAATAAAATAAAATAATTTTCTAAATTAAGTTTTAAATAATAAACCAAGTAGTCAACTTACAAAGGGCTTTTACAATACTCCAAACCAAATTTGGGTACATTAGTGGTCAAGATAGACAGGTGATCAAGATAGAAAGGTGGTCGACTTACAGAGGTTTTTCTTCATTATACAAGATAGAACTAATTCCGTTCCTGACAAAAGCGGTCAACATAGACAAGTGGTCAACATACAAAGGTGATCAACTTTTACAGGTTTTACTCTATTGTCGTTATTGCATTTATTTTTCACTGGGCATCGATGAAGGAAAGTGCCCTTTTTTCAGTTAAAAAAACTGAGTTAAATCTAAAACTGTTGTGCAGACAGCACTTTGATGAATTTTGACAGCTTTTGATTTGATAAATAATTATATTTCAGGTCCATCAGTACAAGTCACAGCTGCCTTTCGTGAACTACTTGACGGCTATGGATATCTGGCTGTTTGTTTGCATAGCAATAGTTTTCGGGACACTTGTGGAGTTCGCGCTATCTTACAATGCGCACATGGGAAGCAAAGTTCGTTGTTGCAAAAAAGTAAGATTGAACTCAATGTATCTTTCCTCTTAAATGTACCACCGAACGTACCATTGACGCTAAAACCTTTTTTTATGATTTGAATTTTTTTTTATGAAAATTAACATGATTACACATAGATAACTACTTTAAATCACAGAGCTTTTATCAGGGGCCGGCAAAAACTGCTACAGAACAGAGAGAAATGATGATTCTGTGGAAAAAAAAAACTTAAAATGAGAAATCCATTACTTTAAAATGATACACTCTAATTAGCCATCTTTATTACATTTTCTACAATTCTTTAAACAGTTTGATATATTATGATCATTATTAATTTTTGAAGAAAAGTTCCGAAATTTCCAGAAAATACAACTGCTCTTTAGACCTGCTGTAGAGAAAAATGTCATTGAACTTTAAAAAAACAACTTTTACCATGGTGTCACCGTCAAACAATGATGACAAATATTCAATTGTCTGGAAAACGTGTAATTCTCAGAATATCTTTCATATGTTACAGTCTTCACCCTCCAATAATTCAGAATTAAAGTATGGTATTAGAGTTCGTTTCCGTTACCCCTCCCCCCCCCCCCCCCCTCCCCCACACACACACATACGTTCTGTTTTCTCTTACCTCAATTGCTCCTAATTTGTTTCAAAGTAACTTTGCATGACTTACAACTCTGTTTTTCAGCAATTAGAATTTAGGTTTACTTAAGAAAATTTGGTTGCCTGCAAAGACTAAAAATTAAAGAGAGATGAAATATCTTGCAGCTGATCTGATCAACGATATGAAAACTGGCTTACACGATTATCAGTTTCCCCTGAAGTAGACAAATTTTGTAAGCTCCCAGTGAAAAATATATTTTAGTTTTTTTTTTTTCTTTGGGCAATGTTGCGGTCATTTCCAAAATTTTAAAAGTATTTTTTTTTCGAAATTGCATGCTTAAAAACATAGGATTTTTGACATTTTTTTAAATTATTTCACAAAGTTTAATATTTTTTAACAGTTGTTTTAATCGACGCCCAGATTCAATTTCATTTTCTACGCTTCTGCTCATGACATCATAAGAAATGAAATGCCATTCACTGATGCCATTAGCACAGAGCGCAGTGTTTAATTTGCCTTTTTGCTTACATGTACTAGCAACGATATGGTTGATAGCAGGCGTGGAATACAATATTTACTTTGCTTCTTAATTATCATAATCTGGAAACGCGGTAGAGAGCAAGCGTAAGCATTCAGCGCGCCAGTGGAGTAGTGCGCCGAAGTCAATCACTTGTGACGTCATAAAGACCACGCCTTATTTGAAAAATTGGACATTTTAAAAAATTAATTCAAAATTAAACATTTTGAAAATAAAAGTTTTACCTCGCTCCATGTTTTTTCCCCCTCATTCGATCAACTTCAGTGACTAAAAGTAGTACTTTTGACCCATGAAAACAACCCCATATCGGTACACTTAAAAGGAGCTAAGAAGGAACCCGCAATCTCAAACTTACCTCAAAATGTAAAAATTTTGGTTCACACCAATATCATTCTTACCCGTTTTGTTTAACCTTTAATTTAATAAATTTGAAAGACTGCAAGTGACACTATCTGCGAAATAGATAACTACTGTAGAAGATCGCCGTCTACCACAATGTAAAAAAGAACTCTTTTTTTTTTCTTTTGAGCAATCACGATTGTTTATTGCTTTTATTTGACCGTCCTTGATGTTGTGGTTCCTTTTTCAGCTTGGAGCAGGGACGCTAGCACCACCGCCCACCGGCCTCTGCAAGCGCGGCTCCGAGCACTGCCTCCTGGAATCCGTTTCTCCTGGTCGATGGCGTCCATTTCCTACACACACACACATACACACACACACGCTCATACACATAAGCCTTTACACACATACACACACGTCTACGTGCATACACACAGATCTACGCACACACACAAGCTTACACATGCACGCACGGGCGCCTACACATACACACACGCCTGCACACACACACACACAACTATACACACGTAACCGCCCAGGAGGAGGGCAGGCTTGCGGGGACAGGAGTTGTTTCTAGAAACAATAGCCCTCAATGAGTACGGCCCTGTCGTAACTCGTGATTGCGAAAAACATAATTTGACTTCAAAATTTCAGAATTCAAGTTTTTTTTTTTTTTTTTTTTTTTGAGCAATCACGATTGCTTATTTTTCTCCCTTGACTGTTTTTGGTGTGCTATCATTTTATTTTCCCACCGCCTTCCTCCGCACCATCACCGTTGACCGGGTCCTCACGATGCTGCTCCTTTAGCGAAAGCCGTCTCCAGGTTGCATCCATGTCCTACACACACGCGCATACATACACAACTACACACACACGCACACACACAAACACATACACACAACTACCCACACATTCATGCCTGCACACAGACACAAACACATATGCCTACACACACATACACATATCCCCCCCTCACACACACACATTCATACACACAACTACTCACACACTTATGCCAGCACACAGACACAAACACACATGCCTATACACACATACACATACCCCTAAACACAAACACACATACCCCCCACACACAAACACACACGCCTACATACACACACTCGTGATTGCGAAAAACATAATTTGTATTCAAGATGTCAAAATTAAAATTAATTTTTCTTTTTTTTTTTTTTTCAGAAAGAATCCGAAATTGCAGCAAAATCAAGCTCTACTGTCGTCAAACCAGATGCTTGGTCTGAAACAAAATCTAGAAATTCAAGTCCGAGTTCGGAGAAGCGCAGAAATGAGTCAGATGGAAGAATAGAAAATGAGTGCTCTTATTGCATGAAACTGGGGTTAAATCAGAACATGGATAAGCTCTGCCGAAAATTATATCCATTCCTTTTCATTGTTTTCTCATTTTGTTATGGGGCTTATTATTTGGGTGTTTAAAAGAGATTCAAATATCCAGATGCTGCTGCTTCGGATTTCCAGTTTCTTTTGTCATTATTGGAAAAACAGAATTTTAAGAATATTACCTTTTTTTTGTCAAGAATGAGAATAACAATACGTGGATGGGGTTCTATTGCCAATATGGTGCAAGGACTGCAAAAACTAAACTGCGCCAAGCTATTGTTGATGGGGTTTGATGGAGGAAGGTAGGTCCATTGG
Source organism: Uloborus diversus (assembly GCF_026930045.1). Classification (NCBI taxonomy): domain Eukaryota; kingdom Metazoa; phylum Arthropoda; class Arachnida; order Araneae; family Uloboridae; genus Uloborus; species Uloborus diversus. The sequence continues at coordinate 89,203,871 of NC_072734.1, forward strand.
GTAAAGTGGGGTACTTTAGAAAAACTCCCATTTTTCCCTTTTGTGATTAAGATATTTATTTTTATTTTTATTTTATTTTATTTTATTTGTTTATTTATTTATTTTTGAGACAAATATTGAGAAGATAGCAAACGTTTTTATTTCCGTAATAGCTTAGTAAAGCTGGAACCAAGTAAGGTGCTTTGAAGCTACTTATATATGCTCATTGCATAGAGTATGTAACAGTATTCTGCCTTTGAAATTAAATTTCGTTTAAAAACATTGTTAACTGAGAAAAAATAATTTTAGTATAGACTTATTCTAGCCCTTTCAGACGGAATTTTGAAATGCTCAACCAAAAATGTTTTTATTTGGTAGAAAGAGTACTATGGTAAAGAGTATCTTATACACAAAATTTCAAGTTTATAGAAGAAAAATCAAAAGAGTTATGACACGTTCAATATTCCCGTCATTTATTATTGAAATACATTTATCAGAAAAAATAACGATGAAATATCAAACAAACGTCTTTGTAAAATATTCTCTAAACAATAACAAAACGTGATATAAGCATTTGAAATGATTAATAAAAGATTACATGTTTTTAAAAAATCAGAAAAAAAACCTCGCTTTTGCGACGAGAAAATCCGTAGTTGGGGAAAATGAGCCAGTCCCATTCTCCCAATCCCTATTTCTTAATGTTGTGAATCCCAAAATGGAAAAATGTTGCACAGATAATCAGACTGTAAAAGAGCTAACTACGAAAATAATCGAGTAATTTAGTCAATTAGTAAATTATTAGCAGCTGTTTAAAGTTCATGTCCGGTATCCGGACGCCACGTCTGAAAGGGCTGGAGTTGGTATATTTATTTGACTTATTAATCCTTCTGGTTTAGTATCAGTACACGTATATAAACCAGGGTTGACTTTCTGCCGGCAGAAACTAGTTTTTGCCGTGCCAGTGGCAGAAACTGGTTATAACCGGTAAAAACCGGCAGAAACTGGCAAAAACTTAAAAGCGTCTTTAATAACCAAAGTAATTATTAAATGATATTTGTTTAAGTTAACTAAACAATGAAACATCATTTCATCATATCATATTAAAAAATAAAATCCTACGCTAGTGCCTTTGATTTAGTTCAGAAAAGGATCTTTTCAATTGCAGATGCTCGAAAAATTTGGATTAATGTAACAAAGGACGGGAAATAATACGGGTGCTCAGGAAATAGGAGTGACATACAGAATTAAACAGAAATCACTGATTGTAATTTGCTTGCTTATATGCTATAAATCTCTCATCTAAATTGCTTGTGATTGAAATTATTGTGTGCTTTAAGAAAGTACCAGAATTGTACTTGCCAATATTAACGTAGATTTTGTCGCTATGTCACAGCTTTATAAAATAAATTTGCCCTACTTTTCAAAACTTATTTTTCCAGTCATATTTTTACCATTACCCCAGTTACTACATGGTGAACCAGTTTAGAAAAATATACAATAAATGAAAGTTTCACAAACATTGCTTGTTCCTTGATGCATTGCCTACTAGCTCTTCTGTAGCAAGAATATTCTAAAATTTCTTGTTTGTGCACATTAAATTGAAAAACTGTTTACATTTTAGAAAACACCTTTTCTAAGGGGCAACTGCAGGGTTAAAATAATGTCACATTTAACTGTGAAGATATTGTAATTAAAGTGCTTTGTGGTTAATAACTAATTATGTTTTTCCATGCATTTTCTATTGTATGTCAGTAATTAATTTTTTTCATTTTGTGAGTTTTTGCCAGTTTCTGCCGCAAATGTGGCAGAAAGTGGTTTTCGCCATACCGGTTTTAACCGGTTTCTACCGGTGGTTTTAACCGCCTCGGCAGAAACTTGCCAACCCTGATATAAACACTAAATGTTTTTAAACGTTTAACAATTGTGCCCTCGTGATCCGCCAAATGGCGAGTTTGGTTAAAAGTGCAGCGCCAAAGACTCAGGAATATAGGCAGTGAGAATTTTGTGTTATCTATTTGTTGCACAAACTTTTTTTTTCATTTTTTTAACCTCCAGATAAACTTAAAAAGGTGAGAGAGAAAACAGTGCAACTATCATGTTTTATCTCATTTTTGTTGCTTCAATAAGTAAATTATTAGAAAGAAAACCATAAGTTCTAAATGTATTGATTCTTAAATACATGTAGAGCACTGTGTGAATTATATTGCCTTTTATGAATTACTACATTTGCTTACCGCTTCAGTATTGGTCTATTGAAACTTCAATTGTAAAATAAAACAGTACGTAATACAGAGAAAAAACACCAGTTCTAATTGATTTCGTTTAAAATGGAATAATGTCACACTAACAAGATGCAAAATAGAAGCAAATTTTTATTTAAAAGTAAGGAATGTACTTAATTATTGATACATTAGTAAAATAACTTTATTTAACTTATCAAATAATGATTGTAATGAATTGACAAACAGCAAATCTTTTCAAAAATCCTCCAAGTTTTTCAACATAATATATTGAAGAAAAAAAAGTTTCTTATTTAAGTTCAATCTGTTTGACGTCTAAAAAGTGACTTAAATATGCTATTATGAATATCATAAATGATGCTGGAAACAGGAATCTGCAAAGAACATCCATTCTGTTGCTTTTCTTGCTCCATTTCGATAGTAATTTTGTCCCAAGGCAAATTTTTGAAACAGGTGGAAGTTCTGAAAAAATTATCTTACCCCGATTTCCATCGATCTCCAGTTTGGTTTCGGTTGTTGATTTCAATGAAACACCTTCCTTCTCCTCATGAACCTGCAAAATATTAATAAAATAAATGTAAATTTTTAAGAACATATAAATGTTAGTCTTGTCATTCAAATAGGATATCTTTATCTTTACTAATAATAAAGCTGAAAGTCTCTCTGTCTGGATGTCTGGAACTCTCTCTGTTTGAATGTCTGGATCTATCTCAGTCTGTATCTCTGTAACGCACATAGGGCCTAGACCGTTCGGTCGATTTTCATGAAATTTGGCGAAAATTAGTTTGTAGCATGAAGATGTGCACCTCGAAGCGGTTTTTCAAAAATTCGATTTTGTTCTTTTTCTATTCCAATTTTAACAACATTTTACCGAGCAAATTATCATAACGTGAACGAGTAAATTACTAAATTATCATAACGTTTAAACGTAACATGAGCGAGCGAATTGGCGAGAAATTCACCATCCATTATTTGTAGATATTCATTCGAACCAAAAGACCTTTTAATTTTCTACTACGTACAAAGCCGTGCGGGTACCACTAGTTTTAAATAAATTAACAAAATTTTCTTCCTTTAACCTTAGAACATCCGACCCTCGTTTATCTAGATCAAAATTGCAACTCCAAATTTTGCCGGTGGTGATAATTTTGCCGAATAGAACTCCAAATTATGCCAACTGATAATTTTGATGAATCGACTGAAAAACTTGCTGAATAACGAAATTTTCGGGAGGTTACAGTGAATTTCCGTGACCTCCCATCGAAGCGCCTCTGCATGATTTAGGATAATTTTAAATACGATATCAAGAACGTAGCTATAAGTAAGCTAAACGTTTGCTTTTTTATTTTGATGACTTAACGTCTGCGTAAACCATGTTTCATTCAAACGCCTTAGTTCAATTGCGGATTGTATGGTATTAGCAAACGTCCAGTTAAGACGAGTCTATCTGAATGAGGGAAAAAAAGTAAAATTTGACGCTCGTGTTCCGCTCATATCAATGGGAATCTGTTGAATTTAAAGGCTAACTTGCATCTGCAAACGCTGACATCCCTAAAAACTAATAGAATACGTCCACTTCCGCCTGAAAATCGGATGTTTGCCTTTCCATACAATCCGTTGTCTGACAGTACGTGTTTGAAATGTAAGACAGTGGACCAATTCTTTATCAGGAAACGGTGAAAAGAACTATTTTTAGTTTTAATGTCTTGTGAACATTTCTATGTAATTTTGTTACATAACGTAATTTTTTGTCATAATGATCAGCAAGTTTGCTTATTTAAGGATTTGTTTCGCTTATAACTCCAAACTACCAGGAATATCTGGACTTTCGGTTATCTATCCTTTATATAATCCGGATTAGCTTTTGTCCCAGTTTGTCCGGATAAATGAAGTTGTACCGGCGCCTAATCAGCGGTTGAGAATTGCTGGTTTAGATGGTTTAAAAGATGTTAACCCTTAAGTAGTCGCGCATTGGTCTTTTCCTCGCCCGTTGTTATATATTTTGCTCTATTCCACCATCCCTTATATTGATAATGGGTCCATTTGTGTAGCTGTCCTTTAGTAATCCCCCAACCCCTCACACAGAATTCTGAAAATTTCTTTCGGTATTTCAAGGTTGCCTAGATTTTGGAAATGTACAGTGCCGGCAAAAAAAAATTGTTACATTTGATTGGCAAGTAAAAACTTTACATGCAAACTTCTTTTCTTAATTTTACTTGGTATACTCCCTAGTGATTTGGCCGAATACCGAATATTTGGGCACAATTTAGTCGAATATTCGGTATTCGGATAAATCACTAGAGAGCATGCCAAGTAAAATCATAAAAAGAAGTTTGCATGTAAAGTTTTTAATTGCCAACCAAATGCAAAGATTTTCTCTGCTGGCACTGTATGTCGGTCGTTTAGACCAATAACGCGAAAATCTAGTCAGGTGCCCGATAACAATTTTCTTTCAGCTTACGCTGTAAATATTGTTCTTCATTACGCACTTTTGTACAGTAAATGTTATCAATTCAATTAGCTGAAGCAAACCCCAAAAAAAATTTTGGTATTCTAAGTTCTTTTTCGTCTCATAGATCGCTAGGGCGGGGAAAAGACTGAAGCACGAGCACTAAATATACTAAAGCAATCTACAGAAAGGCAACCATCACCAAAAAGGCATAGGGCAGAGGCATTTTACAAGACTGATTTGATCACTTGTTTACCCACCTTAGTGTAAATCTAAAAATCAGTAAGTAGTGAGTAGTATAGGTCTTAAAAATAAGGTTTTAACTAGTCATTTTTGGTGACCTCGAAAGGTTTCATGTCATTGGAAGGAAGGGGAAGAAAGAAATAGGAATGTGTAAGGATACATTTTGCACTTGGAAAGTTAAAATGTATGCATGCATCCACATTCAGCTTATCATCCCCGATTTTTTATTTATTTATTTATTTATTTATTTGAAAATGGAAAAGGCCGCGGATAATCCGCCCTGCCGCACGCGGATAATTGGGAGTTTACTGTCGAACTTTTTAAAATTAGCTAGGACCATCGTTAATACATGAAATACACCGCCAACTCGGTCATTCCAGCCGAGGACTGCAGTTTCGTGCTTATTAGCACTCATCAGCCCGGCTTAGAAAGTGACCTCCAGCTCAGTCACCAGCGCCACATGCTGTGTCACCACCAGAACTATAGTACTACTGACGTTCATTTTCTTAAAACTACGCTGAAGAAAGAAATGAAAAACACACCTTTTTCCTTTTAACTAAGTAGATGATGCTTTTGCACGTGTTTAAGCAAGTTACATAAGTTAATGTACAGAGCGTATGTTTGTATGTATTGAAAATTTGTGTGTGTAGATAGTCTATGAATTAACTACTTAAGCTGTCAATCATGTATGAACTACTCATTTATATACAAATATTTCTAAGTTATCAAATTAAAATAATTACTTTTATAGTTGAAATATCCTTTTCCAAAAAAATATATTATATAGAGCACACTATACGTAATTTAAGAAAGTGCAATGAAGTTTTCATACTTTTTATTTCTGTTTTAGTGTGTGAATTAACTAGCAAAATTGCTCAATTTCAAAGACCTGTATCGTTTTTAAAAACCAAATACACAAAACAATATACATAACATGTATAGTACTTGATCGGAATATTCAATTGGCCAAGAAATTTCATTTTTAATTCCATCCCCTTTTGGTTTACAGGGGTCTAAAAATGTCATTTTTCTCAATTTTCTGATCTTTGAGGGATTGTAATTTATAAAGGGTGAACAAACACACAATTACAACTATATTTTCTCATTAGTGTGACTCCAGTGATTAGTTTTTGCCATATTTCACTTTGTGTTTTTATCCCCTAAGCGAGCTATGACCCTTTGAAATGAGTAAAAATTTTACATTTGACCTTGAACTTTTGCCTGCTGCCATTATTTTAATTATTAAGTTACAGCTACATAACTCAGTGTGTGAGACTACTACCTTATGTACTTTAACATCAAAATGGAAAATGTTCTGCCATGATTGTTATTCAATTAGATTTGGATCAAAGTTCAAAGATCTAAAAGTCCCATTTTTGACTACAAAAATGACTTTTGATGACCTCTAAAAAATCAAGGTTTAAGGTTAGAGAAAAAATAAAAGTGATTTTAAACATCATTCATATGCATCTTTTTGGAATATGAGTTTCAAAAAAATTAAAAATGGTCGAGCGCACTCATTTGTTGAATCTGTATGGAATGACCCACCTAGGACTAACGGTTGCGAAAATGAAGGTCTTGCAGGTTAAAACGGAACACTCTGTACAAACACATTAATGAGGAAATTTCGTAGATTTTTCAAAAACAGAACAAGAGTAAATATAACGTTGTAAAAATTAATGTTTGTCGCATTTTTCATTTCGATATATACGCACCTTTTACCATTTGAAACAAATGTGAGCATTTCTACTATCACTGAATGTTTCTTTATAATTTTTCTAAGAAGTTGGACTCTACTGATTCTTGGAAGTATGAATTTTCGTCCGTATAGTGTCTAAATAGTTCATAAACGATTTTTTTCCCTTTTCATGACTTAAAATTCCCACGTATGTATTGTTTTAAACAAAAGAAATAAAGTGGATAAATAGCATTTTTTTATAATTATTATTATTTTCACCGAACGGCACTTCTAAAGAAAATTGCTTTTTTTCATGACAATCATTTCAATTTTCATGACGACACGCCTCCCTCAAAATTAATTTCTGATTGCGCCACTGCTCGAGATACGTCTTAATCCACTTGAAACTGTATACACATACTCTGATACTTCTCTTTCTCTCTGGCTCTAGTATAATTCAAAAAGCTATATTATTAATCAAAGTTATTTAATTCACTTACTGTGTATGGTAGCTCCTTTGTCATAGAGTGAAACACGTTGTAGCTCACTGCAAATTCAACCAGTGTTGAGAAAACCATGAAAATACAAGTAAACAGCCAGATATCCATAGCCGTGATATAGTTCACAGGGGGGAGCTGAGACTTGTACTGCTGAACCTGCAATGAAACATTTTAGAGAATGGGTAACAAGAACTTCTTCTTTTAGAACTTAAGACTTTTTAAACTCGTACTGATTGCGTCAAAAAGTGTCCTCATATGCTTAGTTTCTATAACTTATTCGCTTTTTACCTGCCGATATAAGCTGGGGCAATGATTTTTCGGTTAAATTATTTTTTTGATAATGTATAAGGGTGAACATTAATATAAACGAGAACCAAAACGGTCTTTTCTGAATTGTGGAACTGTTACAAAGCTATTATTTTATACCTACCTAAGTTTTCTCTAAAAGCTCTTGTTTTGTTTGTTCGACAGACATGACTGGCTTTTACCGGGAAGATTTAGGGTCTGGTGGGGGAAAGTAGTCAATGGGGTAAAGTGGTCAGTCGTCAAATAAATGGCTATAGCTTGGAAATAAATGCTCGAATGAATGTGAAAATTTTATTATAGAGTAGGGTAGTTAGAAACTACATTTTGAGTAAAAAATTTTACAACTGGCAAAATGTTATTCGGTAAAAAAAAATATTTTTTGTCAGTATGAAAAGTTTTTAAATCTTAAGACCTCTTTTAACTTCCTTGGGAAATTTTGTTTGTTAGAATTATAAACAGATTGACTGCATAGGAAGCTTCCTACATGTCTCAAGAACTCTTACTCATTAGCAGTTAGCTGAATCTCTTTTAGATAATTTTTTAGAACAGTTTTAGTAAGATGGGGTAAAGTGGTCATAATATTAGGCTTAACAAGTATTGTTCTTCTAATGTCACTTAATCATTAAGTATAAGACAGATATAAATTAAATATTAATTTCACTTAATATGTATTGTTTTTTCAGTAAATGGTGTTAAATATACGAGTATATGCGTAAGTATACGCATATACTCGTGTAAGCACGTATATAGACGTATTTACATAAATGCACCAATAAATACATATATGGGTATCTGCAAGTATTTTTAATCTATACAGATTCGACTATAACGAATATACTCGTTTATATATATAAACACTTATATACTCAGGCAGACACTCATATACGCGTACGTACTCGAGTAGATACTTACATACAAGCATATGATATACAAGTATACAGGGTGAGTTTAAACTTTTAAGCAAATTATTAAAAGGTGCTAGAGGGGAGGATAAGAAGTAAGATTCACATAAGAAAACAAACCCAATACTGACGCGCTACAGGCACGCAAAGCCAGAAACTGATGGATGCAAAACTGGTCAAAAATTTATTACACAAAGACAATTTTACACAACATTTTAGGTTTCAAGAAAATTTTAAAGCGATTGATGAAATTTGCGACCTGCAGCTGTGATATATGTGCGTCACAATCACAAAGCACGCTCTGTTACAATAACGAGACTTTTGAAAAACTTTCATCAGCCAACGCGCCTTTGTTGCGATGCTTGTATTAGAGCTACAGGCCGTAACTTTTAACAACTGCTCTAAATATTTCTTAAAAACTAAAATCTTGGGCAAAATCATCTTTGTGTAATAAATTGGTGATTTGTTTTGCATCCATCAGTTTCTGGTATTGTGTGCATGTAGCGCGTCAGCGAACGTAAGTTCCTTATAATTCTTTGCTTCTTATCCTCCCCTCTCCCACCCCTTAGATTTTTGCCCAAGAGCTTGTTTTCACTCTGTAGGCACATGTATATAAGCTTGTATACTCGTGTGTACATACATGTACTTGTGTATACACGTAAATGTACGTATATACGTTTATACAGGTATATAATCATGTTTGCACGTATACATACGTATACGCGTGCTTCACAATGTGAGTAGACACGTACCCCCAAACATACACTAGATGTATCCACGAATTAACTCGTGTATTCCCGTATATTTGTGTATGTACACTTATATATGCGTGTATACGTCTACTGTACACTTATATACTCATGTATGCACGTATATACTCAAGATACAAGTGCATACACTCATATGATGTTCGTTTACATACATATATACCCGTACATGCACGTGACACGTATATACTCGTGTATACACGCATACACTCCTGTAGCTAATCAGGTATACATGCTTATATACACGTATATGCTTGAGTAGGCACGTGCATGCATGTATCTGATTCATACATGTATCTACGCATATATGAACGTGTTTACTAATGTATACACGTCACGTATATACTCGTTTATACTCACATATGCTTGTGCATATACCTGTAACTATAAAAATAAGCGAAATATACAAATATTAGGGTTGTTTATAATGGTTTTGCATCTATTTTTAACTATGACCACTTTACCCCATGCTATGACCACTTTCCCCTATCCCATGGGGTAAAGTGGTCATAAATAAAAAAGGAAAAGAAAGTGTTATATTGCTACTTAAATCAATATTTATTTTCCTAAAACTCAATGTACTGTGTTCTTTAATAATGCAATGTAAAATAAAAACAAAAAAAAGTTTAAGTGTTTAAAGAATTTATTGTATTTATTATTCACCTAAGTTGAAAATCTACGATTTTATGACCACTTTACCCCACCAAACCCTAATATTCTAGAATAATTTTAGGAAGGTTACTAACTTTTACCGGGATACGTTTCTGCTTTTGCAAGATATGTTACTGGACGAAATTGGGCGCATTTGCTGCTGATTATTTTCCAGGAACGTTTCTGAATTGTTTTTACAGTGTGTGATGTATGTGTGAAATCAACATGTTTGTTTGCATTTTCTTTCAAGTACTTGATTTTTAACTAAAATGGAAGGAATATTTACTTTTGAAACCATTGTCAAGTTAAAAGAAATTGGAAAGTCTACTTCAAGCTCTCCTGCCCCGCGGATTCAGAAAATTAATGCTTTTGTGTTTTGGCGAGTGGTGGCGACTCGGGGGGGGGGGCAGGGGGCGACTGCCCCCACACTTTTTTCATCATCAAAGATTGCCACCTCGTTAAGATTTTAATTTCAAACCATTCTTGGGGACATTGCCCGAACGTCACCAAATATTGTTTGAAAATTCAGTTTTAAAACTTCAATTTTGAAAATTTTCTGGGAGAAAATCCACGAACGCACTCCCTTTTTCCTTTGAATTCAAAGATGACCTAAAGTTGCATAAAATGACTCCAGTTTAAGAGAAAAAATCAGGAAAAGGATCCCACTAGATAGCGTAAAAGTCCGTTTTTAAGACTCCATCTTCAAAAAACAAAATCCGGAGATTTTTTTTGCTGAAATCCTCAAAGAAGGTTCAAAACTGAGTTCTTAGGATTTCATCAGTTCGAAAAAAAAAACTAAGAGAACCCCTGAACCGTTTGGTTCCACCTTAATTCAGTACCAGAGAAGTCTGAAATAACATTTTAAAAGACGTTTAAAAATGTTTTAAACATTGCAAAATTTCTGGGAGCGAACCCCAAAACCCTTGCTCTAAGTTTGCTAAAGATGGCTTCAATTTGCGTCTTTAAGACATCAGTTAAGGATTTGTTTCCGGGAATTGCCATCCTTATCTTTACATTACCGAAAATAGTCCAAGCTTCTTCATTATTATTATTATTATTATTATTATTACGTAATTAGGCTTTATTTAAAAAATATATATATTACGGGGACAACCTTGAAAACTCTTTCCCGTTCACCAAACTTTGACAAAACTGCACCAAATTTGCGTTTTTAAAACTACAATTCCAAAACATTTACACGAGAGGATATCAGAAATCCATCCCCCCCCCTACACACACACACACACACACACACACACAAGATAGCCTAAAATAGTCTTCAACTTCCCTAAAAAAATTTGCTCTCGCACTTTTAAGCCCCACTCGCCGCCTCTGGTTTAGGCTGAAAAACGTCTGTTGTACCTGATAGCAGAGTGTCAACAAGCAGGTGATACTGAGTGTGACTCGTTCTGATGCGGCATGGATGCGGAGCCAGAAAGTAAACCAACTAACAGCAACAATAAGAGAGGATGGCAGATAAATATTCACAACGCTGCCCGTCAGACGACGCGTGAAGATGAAATTGGCCACGATGTATGAATAGTTGCCTATAAAGCAAGAAAATAAAAGATTTTTTTACAATAAAGAACTAATTGGCAAAACAGAAGGTTGTTTGATTGTACTTTTTCACTTTCCAATTTAACCACCCATCAAATTATACTTTTTACTTGCATATAGTTATTGAGCAATCACGAATAGCTTATTATTCTCACTTGACCAAAGTTGATGTTGCTCTGATTTTTCAGATTGCCATGCCAACGAGAATAAGCTAACTCGTTGTTTTAATATTTATTAAGAGGACAAACTTTTGTCGCAATGGTTACAAATAGTTTGCTTTCATTTAAGGAGGGGGTGTAAAAGGACTTTTTTTTTCAAGATAAACATCAAAATGGATGAATTTGAAAAAGCAAAAGTTCATCTAAATACAATTTTATAGATTATTAATTCCTATCCATATGAAAATGATAGCCGATGATCGAGTAACCCGCGTGTTTCAACAATGAAACTCGCCCCACGGCACGATAATTTGATATGTTTTGGCAATGTATAACCATGGTTAAACATGCAGGATAAGGTTTTATTGTGACAAGGCTGAGCTCGATCCGGGAACTTAACTGTTTTACTGGTAAGAATGTGTCATTTCAGTGGAATGAATAAACGAAAAAAAGATCAACAATGAACGCTACCTACTGGAGTTTAGAGTTAGTTCACTAAAATAAGGGTTACAATTTCAACCATCAAAATATCTCCAAACGGACAATGGTTTCGTTCAAGTGTAGAAGCAATTTTCACCCGGTATGACGGGCGATTTTCTAGTCATTTAAGATTGATAAAGAAAAATACATAACGTTATAAGCTGCAAATAATCTTTGTGATAAGTTTACTGGTGGATATCAGCCATAAAATATTTATCTTCACTACCACCTCCTAATCACCATTTCTTTTTTATGGATATGCCTCGCAATATCTATTCTAGAAAATCACCAGTTATAATATAACGGATGCAAATTTCTTGGCCATTTTTATTCCATTCCATTTGTAGAAACCAAGAAACTTAGCGAGTAGGATCTTATAACAATTCGTGATTGCTAAGAACATAATTTGAATTCCATACGTCAAAATTCAAATGAATGCTGGACGTAGGATTTTTTTTTAAAAAATATTACACAACATTAAATCTAAACATACCCAAACCAGCACGGACCGTTGCTGATTTGATAGAGCAACTGCAGTAACCGCACAAGTCCATCTCTTAAAATTATTTACAGTTCATATGCAACGCAACGTTAAAAAATTTGAATGTTTTCATTCAGAATTAAGGCAATCTACAGTAATTATAAATCTACCACCATTTCAAGTTTGAAACTGTTCTTCTTGATTATTCCTTATTCAGTAACATTAAAATTTTGATCAATAAATTGAACAGTTTGATACCTATCCTCATGGGTTGGGGTCAAAAGAAATGAAGAAAGAGAAAAAGGGAGATAAATATTATGAGTTATTCTTTTGCATCCCATGGAGTTTTTTTACATGATACACACACAGTACATTTAAGTGATATCGGTACTTGATGAAACACTAGAATTCAACAGAATGACTTAGACTCTGAGTATTCTAAATACATAGTACTTAGGCCTTGCATAGCATGCTAGATATCATGCATAGCATGTAACCTATATCGTACGTACTAAAATCGTAATCTACCAAAACTAATCAAGTTTGTTGAACAATTAATCACAATGATTACTCACTATCAGAAAACTCCTTCACCAGTTTACTGGTAGTCGGCATTTCAAGTCGAAATTGCAACGGTTGGTTTTCTTTGACCATTCTTATGGCTTGTTTTAGTGGATTTTCGCTTTTATAGGGACTCATATTATCATCCAACCATTTCAAACATGCTTCCGTATGTTGAGTTGACACTGAAATGACAAGGACAAAATATCAAATGGATATCAGTTTCGTCTTTCTTAAAATCAAAGGTATACGGTGGAAAACTGTTTTCGTGTTAAATCAATTTCGTATTAAACATAGCATGAGAAAAAAAAATCATCACTACATACTTTTAATTTTATGCAAAGCATTGATTCGGGTTCATGCTAAAATGTGCACCTGCAGGTCCACATTAAATGTCTAAACATTAACTAAAAACTATGGATTTCAATGTACGTGTCCGAGCCATTTCACAGTATTTTGGAGAAATGTAGAGTCCGTAACATAACATTTTTTTGGCCTATTTAATTTACTGTTTGATTAGCACATTATTTTGATTTGAGTTTGCGTGTTGGTAGGACAAACCCAAAATAAAGTGATGTGCTAATCAACCAGTAAATTAAATAGTTATAGCAAAAAAACGTCATATTACGGACTCTACATAATTGTCCGAAGTACAAGCGTCCCGCGTATGACACGACACTTGTACAACACGGTTTCGATATTACACGGAACCAAATTTACGATTATTATAACACGGCTTCGATATTACACGGCGCGCAACATGAATTGAGGACTAATTTGGATAAATCACGATTTTTAAAAAGTGGAATTACATTTTTTTTAAATACAAAACTTAAAAAAATGTACGATTTTTATTTCTAGTAAGTTTTTACTTTGTTTTTATGAAACTGATACGAAAAATGGTCTGTCTTCCGCTCAAAAGTTCGATTAACAAGTTTGACACAACGTTCAAAATCTTAATTTGTCTCAACAATGTTCCAAAAACAAAAAGATGAAAATTACATTGTTTCCAATTCATTGTGAGAAACTAACATAAAAATTAAACATAAGCTAAATTTGACAAACGATAAATTTTTAAATGTAGCCCAAAGACTAATAATAAGAATAGACCGAGCTATGGCAACCCTTTGCTGCTCATGAACCAAACCATGTGACTAGTGGACATCCTAGCAACAGAGGGCATTGATCGTAGCAAAAGATCAACGCCCGCGAGAAATAAAATAAATAGAATTGATGGAACGCGGAATAATAATCTTTTATGGAGTCCGATTTGTAAATTTGTTATTCTAAGTTGTAAATATTTTGTTAATATAGTGAGTTTTTCGTTTATATAGTACTGTGCATTTTCTTTAGTCAATTTCAATAACTCTCTAAGCAATTAAAGATGAAAACGCCCAAATAGAATCGGCAAACGGTAAGATTTTTACCTACAATTTCAATTTAAGATTCCAATTAGTACATTTTTGCGTTAACGCAAAACGTTTACTCCATTACGTTCACGCCAACGCTGACGTAGAAGTTCCAAATGAAATAAAAGTTATTGAAAACTGTGATCAAAAACTAATTACTAATGTCAAAATAATTCATAACTAAAAGAAAAACAGTTAAATCTCTGCACCTGGAAAAAAAATTATAATGAAAACACATTACTTAAAATGCATGTCGAGTGCCAAACTATAAATAATGTTGCCATCTAGCAACCATGCTGCCAAAGTTTCCGCCAAGCCTTCCACCAGTCACATGAACCAATTTTTTTATCAGCAAGTCTGGAAAAGCTCGGTCTACTCTTATTATTAGTCTATGATGTAGCCGAAAACAAAACATAAAATGAAATAAATAGAAAAATTCAATTTAGCTTATATTTTGTTTTGTTGTTGTTGCTCAGACGATTTTAATTGCCACAGAAAACTAAATTTCTTTCGGATTCGCAACTCCAATAAACTATAAAGGGCGCTTCAGCCACTGTCTAATGGCGGATGAAAAAGGTAAAACAAGCAAATGCCGTAACTTATAACTTGCTTTGACGTTTAGTGAATGACAGTATTTTTTCATCGTGTTTGTGGGAGGCTTTCCTTCTTATTCTTCTGAAATTACATTACACCACAAACTGTGTGAAGCCCATAATTTACCCCAAAGAAAACTCGTGGAATGGAATGTTTTACTTTTTCTTAAGTATTGTTAGTTACCGCAAGGTAGCGTATTCGAACTCTGGAGTTGCGAATAGAATGCGTTTTGTTCTTAGCAATGAAAGTTGGTGAAGGTTTTTCGTGGTTTGCATAATAGTTATAATTTGAGATATTTTCTTTATCTTTTCTTTACTAATAATAAAGCTGAAAGTCTATCAGTCCGGATCTCTGTCTGTCAGGATCTCTGTGACGCGCATAGTCCAGGGTTGTCCCAGAAAGTTTTGCGCAATGTTACAAAGCAATTTTGAGTTGTATCTTTTATTTAAATCCTAAAATGTCAGTTTGCTATGAAAACTAATAATAACCGGAGGATGTCTGGATGTCTGTAGGATGTCTGTGACGCACATAGCGCCTAGACCGTTCGGCCGATTTTCATGAAATTTGGCACGGAATTAGTTTGTAACATGGGGGTGTGCACATTAAAGCGATTTTTCGAAACTTCGATTTTGTTCTTTTTCTATTTCAATTTTAAGAACATTTTCCCGAGCAAAACTATCATAAGATGAACGAGTAAATTACCAAGTTATCATAACGTGGAACCGTAACATGGGCAAGCCAATTGGCGAGAAATTCATCATACATTATTTGTGAATATACAGGCGAACCAAAAGACCTTTTAGTTTTCTACTACGAGCAAAGCCGTGCGGGTGCCAGTGCCACTAGTACGAAATAAGTAAGTGGTATCAATTATAGCAAATCAAATTTTGGATCAGTGCCGCTGTATGTTTTGCTTCCCAGTTTGGTTTGTATGTTTTAGTGAACTGAAATTTCAGCGATTATGTATACAATTTGCACCTCAAGACTTGGTTTCAATTTAACACGGTACACATTGCTTGATTTGCATTATTTCA
This sequence comes from Uloborus diversus, assembly GCF_026930045.1. Lineage (NCBI taxonomy): Eukaryota > Metazoa > Arthropoda > Arachnida > Araneae > Uloboridae > Uloborus > Uloborus diversus. The sequence goes on from NC_072734.1 coordinate 89,219,860, forward strand.
AAGTCTCGTATAACACGGCTTCGATGTAACACGAAACAAGTTTCGATACAACACGATGCGCATTGACCTGATTTATGTTACGAACATGATTAATCAGTTTAAAAAATAGGTAAAAAAATTATTTATAAAAAAAAGTCTCGTATAACACGGTTTTGATACTACAAGGAACGAATTAACCGTGTTGTGCAAAGGACACCTGTTTTGTGAAATAATCTTTCGCCGACTTCGGCAACCCAACGCCAAAATTAGAAATAAATAAATTAATTAAATTTTTTCTGCCTACTAAGGGCCTTATTCACGAGCCAGCTCGAGACCTGTCAGACACCCGGAAGACAGAATTCTCTTTTGTGATTGGTTGACGAAGACTTTGATTGAGTGTTTGACGGAGGCTCAAATCGGATGGTGATTATGGCCGTAAAAGCCCTCCGGTTGCATCGCAGCAACACTAGTCATCATTCATTTTGTTCGGTTTATCGAAAAAACTGGTTGACAATGGTTTTTTAGAAAACGCATAGGTTTCGTTCGTACAAGAAGCAAACCGAAAATTTTGTTTCGTGCTAATAAGAGAAGATGTAACAAATTGCACAGTATTTATCTAGATTGGAGTATTATTATCACCTGTTAACCAGTTTTCGAGTTAATAAGAGGAAAGATGTAACAAATTAGGGTGATTCGCCAGTGGTTGGCCACCTGCCAGTAGTTGAGCACTCGAGAACTAATATGTACAAAACAAGAATAAAAAAGTTTTTAAAGAGAAAAAAAAATTAACTTGAATTTTGAAATTTTGAATTAATATTATGTGTTTCGCAATCACGAGTTGCGACAGGACCCCACCGATTAGAGTTATTGTTTCTAGAAACGGCTCCTGTACCACCAAACATGCCCCTCCTCCTGGGAGGTCACGTGTGTATAGTTGTGTGTGTGCATAGACCTGTGTATACGCTCGTAGGCGTGTGTGTATGTGTATGAAGGCATGTGTGTATGTGTGTGAAGGCATGTGTGTGTATGTGAAGGCATGTGTGTGTGCGAAGGCATGTGTGTGTGTGTGTGAAGGCATGTGTGAGTGTGTGTGAAGGCATGTGTGAGTGTGTGTGAAGGCATGTGTGAGTGTGTGTGAAGGCGTGTGTGTGTGTGCGAGCATGAGTGTGAGTAGGATATGGACGCCACCGACCAGGAGAAGCAAGATCTGGGGGACAGTGCTCGGGACCAGAAGAGCCGCGCCTGTGCAGGGGACGGCGCGGCGTGCGGTGCTGCTGGCGGAGGCCCCTGGTCCAAGCTGAAAAAGGAACCGAACATCAAAGACTATCAAGAGAGAACAATGAGCAATCGTGCTTGCTCAATAAGTAGATATTTTTAATCTGATTGCTAGAACTAATTTATAGCATCCCATGAAGTGTTCTCTTATAATTTATAGTAGTAGTTTTAGTTTTGAATAGAGGTTAGGACGGTGCAATTGCAAAGACATATAAACATTTCGAGAAAATCACTTTTCTTACTAGTGAGAGTTGTCATGAGATAAAATGTTTAATCGTATTCCTCGACGTTAAATTTTGTTCTTCAGGTTCATTTACTGATATATGCTGATCATCCATGTTTATACTAATACCATGTTTATCTATCTAGACTGGAGTATTTTCCGCTGTTAACCGGTTTGCGCGTTTCGTGTTTTAATAAGGGAAAAGAAGTAACAACATTGTATTTATCTAGACTGACGAGTATTATCTCCTGTTAACCAGTTTCTCAAGTTAAGCGTACTGGTTTCAAAAGTTTCTCACTGAACATGTATTAAAAAAAATGACCGTGGTTCAAATGAACTAACCAGGAAACCACACGTTAGTGTAATGATGAAAAAGTTTTAAATGAGTAGCAATTGAAAGAGCACAGTGAAACGTGTTTTTTAACGCATAAATAATATGCCCTGGTGCCCCGTTACCAAAATATGAGGTCTTAAAATGGGTGATATTTTAAAAAGATCGCTAAATTTAGCTAGAATGGAAACATTCAGTCGCTGTACCTTCGCTAACATTCTGATAATCGTTCCCAGAACCCTCCATTTCTCGTAGCTTTGGCGACTTTTCTTAAAATATCACTCGAACTTAAGACTAATATTTTGATAACGAGAAGGGGGCGATGGCAAATGATTTATGCATCAAAAAACATGCTTTCAGAGTTGCTAGTTATTTAAATTGTTTTCATTATTACGCCGTTCGTATGGTTCCCCGGTAGAAAAAACAGCGTAACAGAAAGGAAAGTACTAAAAAAATCAATACTCACTAAAAGTCACTGAAAAGGGACAGCGTTGAGTATCAAAAGGGTACCTATTGAAATCCATCAAGCAACTTATTTTAAATGAATACCTAAAGAAAAAATATCGAGAATTTATAAAACAATTTCAAATCCTCATATATATAATAGCCAATTCACTGATCAAGTAACGCTCTGGTGTCATCAACAATAAAACTCGTGCCATAGCGTGAGTGATGGCATTATTTCATTGTTGATGCACCAAAAATTCAGTAACTTATTTATAATTTGATTATATTTTTTGGCAATTCTTGACATGCATGGAAATGCTTTATTTTGACACGGCTGAACTGAATCCGGTAACTTAACTGTTTTTGTTGAATGTAATCGCTTTCTCTATTGGTTTAAAAGAAAGAACTGTGCTTATATCTTATTGGAAGAGACATTTGCAGCTTTCCACGGAGTTCGCGAAATCTCTTCCTTAATCCACCATCGGACTTAGGAGAAAGCTTATTGCTATTTGAGAAACATCATTGGATACTGAAAATCTGCCCTCTATTCTATTTAAAGAGCCGCTTCCTAGACATTTCCAAAGCATTTGATAAAGTATGGCACAAAGGGCTAATTTACAAAATGATTAAATTAAAAATCCCTAATTATCTTATAAAAATAACTAACTCCTTCCTACAAAACAGATCTTTTCAAGTCAAAATCAGAAATACCCTCTCAAACAAACACCCAATCCGGCCTCCCACAGGGGGCAGCACTCTCGCCGCAACTCTACAACATCTACACCCATGATGTTCCTGCTTATAACAATACCCTCATATCTATGTTTGCCGATGATACGGCCCTTATTGCTACAAACCCCGATCCTGACATCGCCCATCTCCTTCTCCAAGAACACACTAAAAGATTACAATCATGGTTTATAAGATGGAGATTTGACATAAATACAGACAAAACAAAACTCATATATTTCACTAAAGGGAAAGTAAAATTCTTCCCCCCTCCTATAAAACTGTACGGAAACGACATTATCTACTCAAATTCGGTCAAATACTTAGGTATTCAATTAGATGAACATCTAAATTTCAAACAACATGCTACCAACAAAGTGTTGGAATGCAAAGAAAAAATGATAACAAACTACTCGCTGTTGGTCTCTCCCAAACTCAGTCTATCAAATAAAAGACTACTATACCTTACTATTCTGAGACCAAAACTCCTCTATGCAATTGAGATTTGGGGATATGCTGCAAAATGCCACATCAACTCCCTACAAATATTTCAAAATAAGATTCTCAGAATTATTACCAAAGTTCCTAAATATGTCAGAAACAATACTCTGCACAAAGACCTAGGAATTGAATCAATCACAAAATATATTAGAAATCAAGCCACCAATTTTTATACAAAACTCCACCCCCACCAAAACCCTAACATTGCAGATCAAATTCACTACATCTCCAACATCAAACAGTATAAAAACCCTTCAAACACTATGATTTTAAATTTTGAAACTGTCAAAAATTTTCAAACTACTGCAGCCAGACGTGCATATACGACCCACCCCTTCCAGCCTCCTTGAGCCAATGGAAGCACTCCTCCCATCTGAGGATTAGCTCTCGTCCAATGGGACTTGACTGTAGTTCAATTCTAAAATTTATTAAATTTGTTTAATTCAGCACCTTTTTCTGATGTTTTTTCTGTCTGTTTTCTCTAAGACTAGTCTTTCTAGTGATTAAATCACATAAAAATAAATAAATTCATGGGGTCTCCCCATATAGTATTTATTTTTTAATTACTCTCTCTCACAATTGGAACAAGATAAAGGGACCTGAAATCCCAAAATCTAAAACCAATTCGAAGAATATATATCGGGCTTCACTACTTTCTCTATGTCTTGCTGTATGTGTGTCCCCATGTTTCGTATTAAACGTATTTGTTTATGTTCAGCTGTCTGAATCTCTGCTTTACACAACCTTTCAACAGTTTTACTGGTAAGACTGTAATTTGAGGAGAATGAAGGAACGAAAAAGTGTTCAATAACGAACGCTATCTACTTTAGTTTAGAGTGAATACTGGGGTTAGGGTTAAAATTTCAACTATCAAAATATCATCAAACAGACAATTGCTTCGATCAAATGTAGAAGCAGTTTCCACCCGTCATTCCTTGACAGGTGATTTTCTAGTTTCTAAAGAAAGAATAAAGAAGGTTTAGTAAAAAATTGATTTTAAAAAGGTTCGAGAATTTCTTTTAGTAAAAACTGGATAAACAAAGTAATTTATTCATTGAATCAAAACTTTTGACACCCTCGTAGTTTACCTTTTGATGTAGCTAAGACTACCAGCTTCGGTAAAATAGAAATAACTGCTGTGTTTTCCAAGATCTGTATTAACCTTTGCTTCTTCAAATATTACATCAGGCAACCAGATATATTTGTAACATTCACTGTAAAATTCTACCGGTTTGACGCCGGAGAAATTCAATCTGCTGTCGTTCCAGTAGGTATTGATGTATAAATGAAGTCGAAAATCCTGAAAAGAGTAAAAGTTGCATATGGGTCAATCTCCAGAAAACGTAATTTTCGAACGCAAATATTTTTCAATTTCAAAACCTTTTGTTTTCTTTTTCTCATTCTTGCATGAAAGTGTTGCCTACTAGAAATAACCACAAACAATGGCCCAGCTAAGTTTCAATTATTTTACTCATAAATTAAAAAAATTAAAAAATGCCTTGTTCACGGAAATAAAAAAAAAAAGAAAAAAACTTTTAATATTTAAAAATCCAGGTCAATTTAATATCAAAGTAGTAATTTCGTTAATTGTGCAAGCAATCAAAGATTTTAATGATTAGTCGGAATATAATATTAAGTTCTCTTAATTAAAGTACGGCTTAATTAGTAATTTTCAAATGCATGATAAATAATAGTATTTAGTAAATTTGAGGATATCCTGGCAATTTTGGTAGAATGCCTATTATTGACGTATTTCCCTTCCATCAGTTATTTTCACCTCAGAAATAATGACATTAATAAGTTGTGTCACGTAGGTGAGATTCACGGAGGTAAGGATTGTCCATTAATGTAGGCCTAATAGATACATTTTTCATGGAAAATTTGTTTTTTCCTCGTTGCTACAATCTACTCATGTTAAGCATATGAAAACACGCTCACTTCTTTTTCTACATTAATTTACATTCCTGAAATTCAAGTTCATGGAGGTGAGAATTCACAATAACCACACTTAGTTTTTAAAGCAAAATCTATGTTCTTGTTTTTCTACAAAACTCGCACAACTGCAATTATGGCTGAAAATAAACAAGGGAGCGCCCTTGTATCACGGAAAATAAAATTTGACGTCATTACTGCCACGTGTGAATGAGGAATGGCATTTTGTGTTTAGGGAACGGAGGAGAGAATTTATTGTGTGATATGACTCCTTGTCCTTCTAAAACGCGCTAAAACACAATATTAAAAAATTAAATATACTTAAACAATTAGTATTTGAGACACTTGTGAAGGAATTAAGAAATAAATAAGAATATACTTTTAATTAAACAAGTTATTAAGCAAAATAAACACCCACACAAGGTGTGTGGCATGCCACGGAGGTGAGAATTCACATGTTGTGAACCAAAAATATACTAAAATAAAAACCATTATTAAAAAAATGGTGGCAGGTTTAAATAGATATATTTTTGATGAAATTAAAAATCATTGTTAAATGAATTGTTCCTTAAAGTTTTTACTGTAAAAGGCGTGTGACAGAAAAGTTACACTTTTTGAAGAATGACCAATATAATAAGTAAGGCGATAACTTCGCTAAGGAAAGAAAGAATTGAGCCATTCTCAAAGAATGAATCATGCAAAGAAAAGTATTCAATTAGTCCCAAAGCAAAAATAAATTCTAATAGTATGAAGTAATACAAAACTCTAGTTCTAGTATCTACAAAAGACAGATCAAATCTTTGAAATATCTTTAAAGAATGCAAGCATGATTTGTATAATCATCTGCCACTCGCGATTCATAAGTCCACCAGAAAAGACCAAAATTACTCAACCAAACTTGTTTCAAAAGGAGTATTAGAGTTGAATCTTCGTTTGTTTAAAATCTCAACTCATTAACATTTTTTTAGTTGTTGGGCTTTTGCTGGATTAGAATATAGCGCTCAAATTTGCCTGATTAATGATTTATTATTCAGTCAGTGATTAAACCGTATTAATAGTTAATACTCGTATAAACATTTTAAAAATTGTGAGTAAATACAGTGCCAACAGTTGATCTTGATTAACACTCTCAATGAATTGTGATAGTCAAAGAAGTTAGAAATCGCATGATGTGATTTTCTTCTCTAAAAAGTTAAATTTTGTACATTAATGTTTTTTGTTTTTTTTTTTTTTTTTAACAGTTCACTGGTGTTAGACACCTTTTCTAAGTGCCGCTCCACCGAAAATTTTCTAGCACTTCAATAGTTGACCTTGGTTAACCCTCTCGATTAATTGTGATAATCGAGGAAGTTAGAAACCGGTATGATGGTTTCCTTCTCCAAAATTTTTAATTTCGTTCATGGATGAATATGAATTGTTTAACAATTCGCTAGTGTATCCCGGGTGTTGAGAAAAAAATTCTGTAGACCTAAATGAGTTCAAACTTTCTTCTGAATATTCAGGTATTGTTGTACATAAGCAGCATTTTATCAACATTCATGTTATAATTATTTATTAATAATTCTGTCATAAGTATGCAATGAAAAAAATTCCATGCATCAATAAGGATCACAATTTATCTTCTGAATATTTTTTTCCCTACTTATGCATGAGTTTAAGTAATAAAGAGTACTTACCATGTGTTCTTCGTCTACTTCATCGATATCAAGAATTTCAAACTGCACAAAAACACTCAGAGGGATATCTAGTACTGAAAAATATTTGCTTATATGGTAAACTTATTATTTAAGAACTTAATAAATCAGCTTTAGTTTCAATTGCACATTGTAGTTAAACAAAAAATACACGTTTCTCTCTCTTTCTCTCTTTTCCACACACACAACAGCGTGTGCACACACATAAACATACAATTTGTCGCACCTTTACGATTTTTTTGCTTCAAACATACCAGTCGGTGGTGGCGGTCGGTACTTTAAATAGCCAACTGGCACAATATCCACACAAGATTCATCTCCATCTTCAAATCTAAGGGCACAAAAAAAAATCTGAATTCAACGATTTAAGATGCATGTGCATTCTCAATGAAGCATTGAAGTGCTAAAATACACTGAAGAATAATTTAATTATTTTTTTTTAAAGTTTCAATTAAATATGAAAATTACTTTTTACATTCACTTCCTAAAATAAGAAAATAATCGAGTTATCAGTAGCAGTGGCGTAGCCATGGGGAGGGATAGGGGGGTTAGAGCCTCCCCCATGAGCCCCAAAAAATTACATATATATATATATATATATATATATATATATATATATATATATATATATATATATATATATATATATATATGCAGTGAAGCACCGTTTATACGTTTCTCTTTTGTACGTTTTTATCAATTATGTGTTTTTCAAATCGGTCCCTGCATAGTTTAATACTCAGTAATCTATACCAATTATACGTTTTTTCATACAGTCCCTTCAAAAACGTATAAACGGTGCTTCACTGTATATACATACATATATGTATATATTGTATATATATATATATATATATATATGTGTGTGTATAAACTTGAGGGCATAGTTTTACTTTAAACTTCAGAAAAAATTAACACCCCCCAAGGATTTTTTCTCGCTACGCCACTGATCAGTAGCATCCGACAAGCGGTGGGCTGGAGTAGCTGCGAGGGTTTTCTTTAGTCCATTTTATTCTATTCTATTCTATTCAAGAGTCACAACTGACTTCAACTGTATTTATGTCGAGGACTGCATACTAAGTGCCTTGCCTCCATTATTTTATATACCGATAGATGGCAGCACCATCACCGGATCGAACAGTTAGTGAGAATTTTGAACTAGTCCAGGAGCTAATAGCTACCTAGTACTAGCACCCCCAGAGGTATCGTTTCACTTGGAGGACATTGAGACCACGAGCATATTTAACGTCGCCCAGTCCCCATTAATGACGACGGTGGGTCTTCGACCAGCGAGGATCGAACCCGAGGCCCTCCGGTCCCGAGTCCAATGCCTTACCGATCAGGCTACCACGGCCCTTAGTCCATTTTAGGTGCTCAAGATGATCGATCGCGTGGGTTATAAACACAGTTAAATTAGATGATATATCGTTCCGACTATCAATAAAAATTGTACTTAATATTGGGTAGGTTATTACTGGGTTATTATTATTGGGTAGGTAGGTCACTAGTTTGCTTATTGTTTATTAAAATTATTGACATTAAACTCTGGATAGAAAATGGACGAGCAAACTCCCATTCCATAATATTTTACTTTGTAATTTCAATGGAATTAGCCTGATTCTCTTACACTTCTCATTAACTTTACTATCGTTTTTGACTCAGTCACGTGACGAATTCAGTATGAGATTGGTGAATCGGATGAAATTTCATCCACGTGATTGGCCGAAAACGACAGGGAATAAAGCAACTTTCATACATCGTCCGCACGTCACGTCAACGACGATTTTTTCTCCTTAAAACCCATTTCCGGTCGGCTAAGCCATGACAGCAAACCGTACTGTACGGAGCCCGTCAACGTGACGAGAAGCTGGATATTTGACGTCCGTCCAGTTGTGAGTTGCATTTCATTGGTCTCCGCAGGATGAGCGAGCTGTCTCTCAATTGGGTGAGAGTTCTGTCATGTGTTTCACGTGCGTCCGCAATATATGAAGGCTTCTCCCCTTTCGGAAAACGTAGGACTGTTCACTTATCGGCCATCCGTCCCGTCCATCCCGTTTTTTGACGTGACGGACTGCCGACGAAAGCAGAGTAGCATTCACATACGGTCGCCGTACATCAATCACGTGACTGAATAAACCCGCCAGAGAGAAGAGAGCCCTACTTGGCGGAAACCAATGAAATGACGTTCTACTTTTGACGGCCGTCAGACATCAAGGTTCTTCTGATCGAAACCGATCCCGTCCAAGACGACTTGCTGTCATGGCAACCAGCAAAGAAAACCTGTTTCAGGTGGAAAAAACGTGATGGACGGGACGGACGGCCGATAAGTGAACAGCCCCGGCGAACGTGACGTGCGTGAATTACGCTTAAGTTCGACCAGTACAAGAATCGTGGTTTTCCGCCACACGAAAAAGAGAAAAGACAAAATTAGGTTAAACGGGTCTCCAATACTCTTACTCGTGGGTACTAGAGCACTTGTTTTGTTGCTTTCAAGAAATCAATTATTTTTTGGAACAAAATTAATGTATTACTTTGTCAGGTTCAGCCTACGCGCTTCATTAAGTGTCCAACTCTCGCAATTTAATGCATTGATAAAAGGGTACCTTCAAAGCAGTGGAATATGTTCGCCTGTAATATAATTTTAATTTGTGTTTGCATGTTGATAATTCTCATTCTTTACTTTTGTTACATCGTAAGACACTGATCTGCAATGTATCTGTTGATAGTTTATTACAATCATTCATATTGCCTTAACAGCAGGCATCCTTTTATATACAATAACCGATGATCGAGTAACGCGCGTGTTTCAACAATGAAATTCGCGCCGCGGCATGATAATTTGATAAGATGTTTTGGTAATGTTTAACATGCAGGAAAAGGCTTTATCGTGACAAGGCTGAACTCGATCCGGTAACTTAACTGTTTTACTGGTAAGACTGTAATTTCAGGGGAATGAAGAAACGAAAAAATGGTCAACAATGAACGCTACCTACTGGAGTTTTGGGTTAATCCACTGGAGTTAGGGTTACATTTTTTCAACTATCAAAATATCACCGAACAGGCAATGGCATCGTTCAAATGTAGAAGCAATTTTCACCCGTCATACCATGACGAGCGACTTTCTAGGCATAAAAAAATAATGAAAGATGCAATAAGGCCCAATTTAACAATAAATATAGTTAATAATTGAGAAATAATATAACGCTAATGACTTGCTAGGCTACTGGCACCACAGTTTCGACAGAAACTTTTCGTACCCGATTCCATGCTGTACATCTGTGTGTCGCAAAAAAATAGTAGACATCACGTGAACAGGTGAACTGGTTAGACCTTTATGCGCTTGTATAACTTGTTTTCCATCTATCTATAGCGTCCGTCGCTGGCTAGCAGCGTTTGAGTGATGTAATGTGAGGTACTCTTGACAGTTTTTTGAAAAGACAGGTTTTTGGAAAAGAAAACGATGACACGACTTGAGCAGCGCTACTGTATCAAATTTTTCCAGAAACTGGGCCGTCGTGTATTTTTTTTAACTCATATAGCCTACCACGTGTGTCGTTTCTATTGCAATCTTCTAAAGTCTAAACGACTCCCTAGTTGCAATCTCCATTTACTAGCTTAATATCCATTAATTTTTTGAGCATTATATTTATGTTACACTGTCTAAATATCAATATTTTTTACGATATTATTGGTTAAAATTATAAAGGAGACAAAATTTTTTAAAAAGAATGCCTCTATTGTTTCGTTTAGGAACAAGCTTATGTTCAACATCTGGACATATTTTGAAACAAAATAACGTGTGCAGGTAAACGGCAGTATCTGCAGAAATGCGTTTCCGAGATATTTGAAGAAACGCGTTTTGGATACAACACTAGCAATAGGGAAATGTTGAAATTAGACATCTTTTTTGCGCTTTTTTACAGCGGAAATCAAATAAGCGAGCTTATACAATAAAGATAACGTACAATAGATGACAAAAATGCAAAAAAAATGAAAAATTTACAATTACTGCCTTTTACCTGCACACGGCAGAATACATATTCACATATTGAACAAATTTTTAAATACGAGGGCAAATCAAAAAGTCTTTGCGCCTATTTTTTTACTTCCTTTTACAAAAAAGGAAGTATTGTATTCGCGAAAAAAATTTCACTCAAAATTCGGCCTTAATTTCCACTTTGCTCACCCCCGAATTAATGCTGAGGTTTTTTTTTCTCACCCGACCACACGCGGATAAGTGCCTAAGAACATATAAACACCCGAAATATCCATTTTGACATTCCCTGAGTTAATTACAACGACTTTTCTCGTGACGACCGTATGTACGTTGTATGTATGTGCGGATATGCGAATGTGCGTATGTATGTCGCATAACTCAAGAACGGTATGTCCTAGAAAGTTGAAATTTGGTAGACACCACAGGGGACTCCTAGTAGACTCCTAGTGGGGTCTAGTTGTGCAACTCCCCTTTTGGTTGCATTCGGGTGCTTCTAAAGGGATCTTTTGCCCCTTTTTGGGGGGAAATCATTGTTAATTTCGATGGATACTCAAGTGGTGATATAATTTGGTGGACACTTGGCGATATATCACCAGTCTTTTGGTCGCCAAGTTTTGTCGCCAATTTAATGACAAATTTGACGATTTTTTGATTTGTTTTTTTAATCGAGTTTCCATTTGGCCACTAGTGGTGATATTTAGAGAGTAAACTATTGAATCAGGGGCGGATCTAGAGGGGGGCCATGGGGGCCATGGCCCCTCCCAAAGCCTTGTGATTGTAGAAATTTTTTAAGGAAAAAAAGAAAAAAAAAGAGAAGATAACAAAGTTTGACATACGTATTTTACTGAAAAAGAAGTATAGGCCTTAAGTGGGAGATAAATTATATTCCTATCCTCAAAACAAAACTTTTATTTCCAAAAATTTTCTCCATCTTTTACATCATTTCTTGATTCCAACTACAAACACTTGGACGATCTATAAATGTTGCGGTTCTCAGAGTATACCTATTGTTCACAAGACCAAAGAGAGCCTAAATATTCCTTTTTATGACTTTAATTTCGAAACTAGGAGAAGAACCCCTTTTCCCATGCCCTTTCACAAATGCCTTGATATGTAGCAAAAAATTGCATTCTAAATCTTACTTGCTTAAAAGCAATTTAAATGATTTTTTTTTTTTTTGGGGGGGGGGGGACTTCAATTACAAACGAGTTTTGATAGGACCACTTCCCTTCCTAGTTCATATCGTGATGATAGCTTTAAAAGGAGGTTTTTTGGAGGAGCTCACGAATCTTCCATTCCTTTCTAAAATATGTATAAATATAGTTAAAAATCGAAATTTTTGGAACCTCAAAGGCAAAAAATATCCAGGAAGGAAGGATTCTAAGCACCTTCACACTTCTTTTAACCTAAAGGTGTATTTTTCGGCTAGACAGCTGAAGAGCTAGAAGAGCGCCCCTCCTCTTCTAATTTCTCAATGTATAATGACAGAACATTTTGGTTTCTAAGCTTTATTTTCAAAAAGCATTCGCCAGCGCCCGAAACCTGACTTTTCTCCGTACATCATCAAAAATAGACAAAATGCGTTTTTAGTTTCCTAATTTTCAAAAATTGCTCGGAAATTTAAATTTTCAAACATTTCGAGGGAGATTCCTAAATCCACCCCCTCACCTAAAGTCTCGATACCCCGAAAATTGAGTTTTTAAATCTTCATTTTAATAAAATTTCTGGGGAATTATCAGGGCCCAATTTCCCAATAGGCAGAGTAGACAGCTGCCTAGGTCTGCAAACTTTTCAGGGGCGGCAAATTTGCTACTTTAACACATTTTTTTGAATTAAATTGTTATTCTTGAAAGTAAAATATTAGCATTCTTTCATTTTCCACAGAAACAATTTCTTCTTGTAATTTAATAATGATTACTTTCACACATCTTATGAAAGTCAAATGTTTTTCAATCATGGTATTTGCCGAATCGTCAGCAAAATTTGCCGAATAAAAATTTTTTTGAGAGACCACTGTGATTATTTCATCGGGGCGCCGCTGTGAAACGCCATAATTTCTTCATAAGTTTGACAGTTTGAATCTGGGGAACACTTTTTTACGTTTTTTTTTTTTTTTTTTTTTTTTGAGTCAAGAATATTTTGCTTCTTTTAGGGGGGGGAGGGGGCGGCAGATTTCAAATTTGCCTAGAGATGGCATAGAGCTAAATTCGGATCTGAGGAGTTTGTTCAAAAATTTCGGATGGCCCCTCCCAAAACAATCGGCTGGATCCGCCACTGTATTGAATCACATTAAAATTGCCAGTAATGGGAAAATGACATTAAATTGGAGTAAAAGGAAGTCATGTGATGCACACATCAGCTCGTTTTTAAGCCAAAATACGGCTGTGAATACAAAGCGAACATGTACATTCTCAGGAGTGACCGTTCCTTGAACCGATGAGCGGAGCTGCTATCAGTCATTTAAGATGGCGGTTGTTCTTTAGACGTCCACAGCTTATGAGCAGCGAAGTGTTATTTATTTTATATGGAGCTAGCGACAAAAGCCCATAGCAATTCACAGAGAAATACACCTGCAGTCCAGACCTTCCCCTTAGTGTCCACTGAAGAAGTTTCTGGCAGGACAGAAGCCAAGAACGCGGTCTGACGATGTTTCCACAGGTAGCCGGAAGAATTCGACGACAGGGGAATCTCTAATTTAGTGCTGCGATAGGACAAATGTCTGAACCGGTGTGGCGACTATGTGGAGAAATAATGTAAGGTACGTAATATGCCACGTATATTTGTAAATACCTGTATGTACCTGTTTTCGGCGAATAAAAAATAGGTGAAAGACTTTTTGATTTGCCCTCTTAATAAACTTTACTTTGTATAGCAACGGCACACTCCACATATAAGAAGAAGAAAAATTCCGATTCTGTACGCGCTTGAAAGCTTCATTCCTGGTAAATGAGAAATACTTCGTCAGACGTTACTATGCTTTCAATGTCTGAAATAAAGAAAAAAAACTGAAAAACAGACAAAAAAAAACTGTTTAAAATTTACATAAGAAATGTTTGTATCTTTGTAGAAAATCTGCTACGCATAGTGGAGCTTCGTTAAAACTTGTTTTGTCACCTTTTGTTGAACCTGCGCTTAAAATGAACAAAATGTCTGCACAAATTATTTAGTATAGTTAGATTTAAATGTTTGTTTGGTTTTGCAACGATTTTTAATTTAGAATTTAGTGACTTACATTTCGAAACTTTGATAAACCACCAAAAATTTACGATAAAACCATAAGTGTAAATTACTATAAATTACACTTTTTTTTACGATGTCATTAAAAAATTCTTGAACCTGTGACACATTATGGCGCAAAGCATATATTACAAGAGTTTGGTGCTTTTCTATTATTTTTAAAAACATTTCAAGAACTTTTCAGCCATCCTGTATATTTTAAGCAGTAAAATGATGAGTTGTATAATGTTTCTAACCTCCGCGCAGTGAATCACGCTTCTGTGGATGATGTTTTTTTGTATTTCAACATCAGTTTTATTATGAATTATCTATGTCCCTTATTTCCGAATTGTTTTTGCCACTTTTAGTTTTCATTCTAATTTTAAGAAAACCTACCTTTAAGTTAAATATGTCTTTCTTATAGTTGAAGTTTTTTACCGCCACGAATTTTACCTCACTTACATTAACATGAAATTTCTAAATACTTAGTTTAATAACTCAGCATTTTTCATGAGTGTAAACATAAATAAAATGGAACAGTCTGTGTCATTTTTACATCTCGAAAACATAAAGTGCAGGGAAAATTATCCCTGTACGCTTTGTCTTTTTTTTTTCTCATTAAATAGAGTTCAAATTTATTACGTGGGCAATTCCGCGGATTCAGCCAAACAGTAAGTTAGTTTGTAACTTTCAATATAAAATATCGTTATGCAAACGATATTTTTCACTGTATTATTGTATTTTTTAAGCTACATTTAATGATATAGGTGAATTCCCTGAATACATTTTAGATGATTTTTAAAGGTTTGTTATAAACATGGTAACTGATTGAAATTTTAAAAAGTTGCATGTCAGTCAATTACCTCGTGTTATTTTATTTATTTATTATTATTTTTTTAATCAACCAAAATTTATTTTGAGAATTCAACTATACCATTACATTCAGCATAAAAACTACAAAGTCCAGGGAAAAAGATCTTTTGCACAGTGTATATTTTGCGTTGAATATCACTTAACGCAAACTGTTTTGTTTTTTAAAATGTCAGTCAGTTACCCGTGGAATTACCCAACATTAAGTGAGCCCGTTTAAAATTTTTCCAAATGCAGTTATTTTCCTTTCTTTCCACGAGCTCAATGAATGGGTAACCTGAAGAGGAAAAATAAAGTTTCTCTTGTTTAAATACTTAAGTATTTAACCCCACTTCCAAAAAAAATGCTATTTAATCAAGTATGGCAATTGGAATGCAATTTATTTTTGAAAACAGAACGCAACTCAGAGAAATACATTATTTTTTATAATTCTGTTCTCAAAATTTTATTTTTCTTTTTGTTTGTTACAGCAGCAAAATTCGCACCATTTTCAAGGAATACGGTTACATATTCAAATCTATTTAGCACGAATTAGGAAACCAAAAACCTTTCAAAAGAAGACTTTTGAAAGTTAGTTTTGAACGCTTAATTAAACTTAATTTTCGCAAAAATAGTTAAATGAGTACTTACGTCTAAAAAAAGGGGCACAGTCATATTCCATGTAGTCTTGAATGTATAAAATGAAAGCAAAACCGGGCGTCTCTTTCGCCTTTTTAAATATTTTATTGAAAGAGTCATTAGTTAAATGCATTTGTGACGATTCTTTATTAATTAAGCAACGCTCTCTGTGTCAGAACAGGATGATACGTTTAGAATGACATGAAAACAGCTTTCTCGGGAAAAAATAACATTTTCTCGTTTTTTTTTTTTTTTTTTATGTCGCATTTTAACACTTTGATGATGCGAAATGTGGACAGGAATGAGTCTTGTCACCTGATTGATCAAATTGGTGTCATACTTAAATAAGAAGTTATAAAATATTTCAATAATGAGCAATATAGGCTCTTTGGCAGTGTTTATCAACCTTTTTACTTCCTTTTACAAAAAAGGAAGTATTGTATTCGCGAAAAAATTTTCACTCAAAAATCGCCCTTAATTTCCATTTTGCTCACCCCCAAATGAATGTTGAGTTTTTTTTTCGATTCGACCACATGCGGAAAAGTGCCTAAGAATGTATAGACACGCGAAATATCCATTTTGACCATCACCGAGGTAATTACAACGACTTTTCTCGTGACGTCTGTATGTATGTGCGTATGTGTGTATGTGCGTATGTGCGTATGTATCTCGCATAACTCAAAAATGGTATGTCCTAGAAAGTTGAAATTTGGTACATAGACTCGTAGTGGGGTCTAGTTGTGCACCTCCCCTTTTGGTTGCTATCGGATGTTCCTAAGGGGGTCTTTTGCACCTTTTTGGGGGGAAATCATTGTTAATTTCGATGTAAACTCAAGTGGCGTTATAATTTGTCGGACACTTGGCGATATATCGCCAGTCTTTTGGTCGCCAAGTTTTGTCGCCAACTTGGCGACAAATTTGGCGGAGTTTTTTTTTTTTTTGGTTTCAATTTGGCCATTGTTGGTGATATTTAGAGAATAAATATTGAATCACATTAAAATAGCGAATAATGGGGAAATGACATTAAATTGGAGTAAAAGGAAGTCATGTGATGCACACATCAGCTCGTTTTACTCGTGGACCGGTAAAACCTTTCGAAAAAAAATCGCGGACAACAAACGAGTTTTTTTTTTTTTTTTTTTTTTTTTTTTTTTTTTTGTGGGGGGGAAAAAAAAGAGGAAATTCGACTCGCGGACCGTTAAGAACTTATTAAAAAATAATCGAAAAAATGAAATTTTTTCCCTTTTTTACTTCCTTTCACAAAAAAGGAAGTATTGTATTCGCAAAAAAATTTTCACTCAAAAATCCACCTTAATTTCCATTTTGCTCACCCCCGAATGAATGTTGAGGTTTTTTTTTTCTTCTTTTTCGACTCGACCACACGTGAATAAATGCATAAGAACGTATAGACACGCGAAATATCTATTTTGACGATTCCCGAATTGGTTACAACGAGTTTTCTCGTGACGTCTGTATGTACGTATGTATGTATGTGCGTATGAATGTATCTGGTGGTCGCAACACTCAAATTTGAAGCTTCGAGCAAACGGGAAAACTTATTTTAGTATTAGCAGCGATTACTACAGTGGTTGTTAGAATTAAAAGGACAGCAGAAAATTGCACAGCATTTTTTTCTCTGAAATAATTCAGTGAAATTTATACACAGCATGCCTTTTTATGCTAGAAATCATTGTGGAATGCAGAACATTTGAAAAAAACAAAATGTAAATGTTTTCCGTGATCAATAAAAAAAATGTCATTTAAAAAAAACTATACCAAATTATAAGGACAACAAGCGTTTTTCCCTGAAAAACCCCAGCAATCAATAATACCACCCCCGCTCCTCCCCCCTTTTTTTTTCAATTACTTTTATTAGTCTTGATGTCATGGAAATTGAAGAACGTTCTTAGAAAATTTGTGTCTTGGCTTTTTCGACGGAGAAAATGAGTTTCTGCTTGTTTCGATATTGAATACCATTTTTTTCATACTTCGGGTGCCAGAATCTCTCACAAAGTTTCCATAAAAAATTGGTCGAGTCATTTGTCCGGCCAGTACAGTAATTTCCCGAAATAAACATCAAGCAATGCTTTTGAGCTTTGAGAAGCATGTCATTAGACATTATCCTGCTAGAACAAATTGTACAAACTCGTAATTAACAACGCTTTTGGTTTTAAAAATATTGCTCAGTATAACAACATCACTCTCAGAATTCATTCCACCCTGCACTAAAAATATTGGTATAGTTTCCGGTTCTAAAATTCTTCAGAAAATTACTGAGCTGTCTCCAAGTATACGCTTTGAGATTTTTTTTCCCCTTCACAGAGATCGTACCAGAAGTAACAAAACCATCTAATTAAAATTTTCTCATCAGAAAAGATTACATTTTCCCATTTTTTACTATAACAACGCATTTTTTGGCACGTTCAACCCTTGGTCTCTTATGAACTTTTTTAAAAGTCGGTCGTGACATTAACTTCACATCATGAAAAATTTTCTCTTTTTGTAAAACACGTTGAACAGTTCGGGAACTGCATCGTAACTTAAATTCCCATCTAATATCTCTTGATGCTTGTTTTTTGGAGAGCAAGATCGTCTTATGATCAGTGTGTACAGAACATGTGTACAGAAACAGAAGGTTTCCTACCTGTTTGTCTTTGTGGTACTTGTTTGCCGGGATTTTTGAGAAAGCTCTAAATGACCGATCTCTATGTATTCAAATTTGTTGTTATTTGACGCACAGTGAGTCATGAAGTTTTTCAAGCAACAAGCAACCACTTTCCTTTTCTTAAATTCTTCAATTTTAGTTACCTAATGGCATGACGGTAAAAATAGAATGTGACATCCCCAATCTTATACTAAGCATTTATACCGTTATGTAGGGCAGTACGCAGAACAAAAAACAAGCAAATTTAGCTTTTTAGAATACACATATCTAATTGTCCTTATAATTTTGTCCATATAACAGAGATGTCAAAATTTAAACTTTATTCTATGAATACTAAATTCCTATGTATTTCCAATAATAATAATAAAAAAAGTTTATTTTACCATAAATTTAGTCGTAAAATTTGCAGAACTTTCCGACCAAATGCAGCTAAGGTTTGAGGAATTTTTCTTTTGTCCTCATAATTTTGACCAACTTTGTAGCAAGCTCCTAAGTTTATAATAAAAAACTATTGCTTTTCTTGTAAAGCGCTTGTAAATGTAAGCATTTTTTTTCATTTGTTGCAACTTTATTAATCTCAAGCAACTTGTATTTCTTGATTTTTTTTAAATATATTTTTTGATTCATTCATTAAATGAATGCGAATGATCGTAAATTTAACTGAAAATTTGGGACTCTAAAAGGTGTTATGTTTAACCGAACTTAAGAGTCCGAGAATTGGGGGGGGGATTTTTTTGGGGGGGGCGATTTTGTGCCATTGAGCTTGGGGGGGGATGTGCACCCCTGACTAAGAGACAGAGTCTAATTGTATTAAATACACTCATGTTTGTGAAAATTGCAACAACATGAAGGACTCATTGGAAAGGATTAAACTTACTGCATATAGTACTCATACCCATAGTGTTACAAATAAATGATCAAAATTACAGATCAATGAAGTGAAAATAACTGGCATAAATTAATATCGAATGTAGCTACCCCGCGCCGCTATGCGAGCCTGCACACCTTTTAGCATCAAATCAAAGAGGTGCTGAATGTTACGACTGGGAATAGCATCCTATATGGCTTCTATCCGAAGCCAAAGTTCATCCGTACCCACTGCAAGACGAAACAAATGGGCGAGTCTCCGACCAACGCAATCCGAGGCATGCTTGACGGGCGTCATATCCGGAGAACGGGCACCGAAGAGCACTTGTACGTGACGTGCGACATGTGGACGTGTATTGTCCTGCTGAAACACTGCACCAGGAAGGCTCTGAAGAAACGGTAATACCTCCGGCGTCACAGCGTCTCTGAAGTAAGTCTCGCTATTGAGGTTACCCGTAATTCGGACTCGATGGGGCTGCCCTTGATATTCAATGGCGCTTCAGTTCAGATCATGAAGCCTGGCGTTATGCCGGTATGACGTCGTTACACACTCTGGGAGGTGACGTTCCCATGTGTAACGTCTGGCGCAAACACGTCCATCGTTATAGTGTAGATTAAATCTGGACTCATCCGAGAAGATGACCTGTTGCTAGTTCGCACGCCATTGGGTATGTTGGTAGGGTCATTGAAGCCAGAAGTGATAATGGCTGAGGATATAGGGAATCTTGGAGGGGGCCCTGGAGCAGCAGACGTTGACGAACTGCGGATGCAGCAATTGGGACTTCTGAAGTCATACTCCAACGTTGTGAAGAATTCTATACGATCCATTACAGCTAGGCGGATGAGGTGTCGAAAATTCCGTGGCGACGTTCGGTTCGTGGGCAGGTGCGAGCCCTTCGGCCAATTTCATCGTCCTCTGTACGTGTTTTACCAATACGCATCACAGTTGAGGCATTACGCACGTGCGGGCACTGATTTCTCCATACGTAAGTTCACCCTCACGTATGCAGATCATGCAGCCCCCATCGAACTCCGTTACGCTTTCGTACGACGCTCTGCGTTTTGGACGAGGCATATTGAGTACTAGACAAACATCTACCATCGGCAGATTATTATACAATGATTCCAAAAACTTTTACAGCCCTTTATATACTGAGCCTACTCCGCAGTTCAGAGGGCGTAACTCGGTCCACGCATGCGCGACGTCTCTGTAAATCTAATCATTTGCATATCTTTTCCTGCTATACATGTCCTGTGAATTTCAGTTCATTTGCATAATTTCATCTTGGTGTTGCAATTTTCACAAATATGAGTGTAGTTTTAGAATGAAATTGAACGCTTTTGAAACGAACTAAAAGAAATTAAAAAAAAAAAAACTCTCTAAGCCTTGTACAAATTTAAAGCCCCATAAAGATTCAACGTGCGTTACAGATTTCCTGCAAGGGTTGTGATTGCGAATTTTTTATCGCAATCAAAATACTTGCAATATTTAAAAGAAAAACATGGGGTGCATGCACTATGCACTACATGACTGTAAGAAGTATAAAGAGTACATACGTATATATATTCTTTCGCGAAAATAAAGCTATCGGTGGTTTCGCGTTTTGAATATTTTGGGAATTTACTATTAACATAATTAAAATTTGATCCTAATATATAAAGTTTAAATATTTCGCGAGTCTTAAAGTTTCTCTATTACGATGGGCTTGTGAAGAAAAAGTGCTTTTCAGTATTTAAATTGACCTTGGATAAATCACGTAAGTGGAGGGGTCCGCAGATTTCAAATCTGCTTAGGGACGGCATGAAGCTAAATTCGGCCCTGTTTATACTTCGACAAAATCACTCCCAGAATCCTATTTTTTTCCAAAGACACATTACGAAAACCAGAAGCTGGATCCGCTCCTGTAAAACTTAGTGCTATCAAAACGGATGTTGCTATTTAAAGCTTTTTCTTTTTTTTGGATCTGAAATCCGAAGTACAAAACTATCAAAATTAGTCTATGCGTGCTAGTTAGCACTTCAACTCAATAATAACTATAGAGAAATTTACGCTACCCACAGTGTAAGAACGATTAATTTAACTCTTCGTATGCGGGTATTTTGATCTAGTATTCAGTGTTATGCATGATTGATGAAAATGCGCATTGTTTATATAACTTACAATTGTGTGAAAGTTCCAAGAAAAGGGAGCAATCAAAAGGGAGGAATAAGAAATCATCATTCTTTAAAAACATTTCCAAGGGCTAATTTCTGGTAGACCCCTTTTTTCAGTGTCGGCGATTCAAAGGGGGAGGGCACTTTTTATGGTTTAACAACAGAAATGTCAAAATTTTCAGAACAGAAATAGCACTTCAAGCAGTAACTTTTAGTATATGTATTCATTGTTTAGATATTAGTTATTCAACTGTTTTACTTAAGCAAGCCATACTTGTTCAATAAAATTATAAAATTATTAACGAGTGTTTGTGATATCTCAAAATACTTTGGGGTAAATAATGTAAGTCTAATTTATGTCTGAGTGTTTCTTCGGAGAAAGCTATTGTATGCAAAATTCTTCAAAATCTTAATAAAAACGTGAGTTAAGTTGATACCTTTGCATTAATTACCACTCATCTGCTCTCAAAACCAGCCTAGGCAAAACTTTGTACCTTTTCTCTCTCCTTGTTTTTTTTTTTTTTTTTTTTTTTTTTTTTTTTTTTTTTTGCTGCCGTTAAAAGTCCTAAAACGTTATTAATTGAATTTCTTTTTTTTTCCCTCCCCCCTTCCCCATTTTTCAATCCCAATCGCCGCCTCTGCCCTTTTTGATGGAAATAGGAATTTTTAAGTCGAAAAAATACATGCATTAATGGACGCTAGAGAATCGGATTTTCGTTTGCTGCAGTAGCCTAAGTAACGATTAATATCTGTAAGTGACGTCATGTTAAAAGCAGGACCCGATCAAGCCAAAGTGATGCTCAGGTTATGGCTAAATTTGGTGCCCTTCTCAGAAGAAAGTCATTTTTTATGTGGAAGATTCCAAAAAAGGGAAGAAATAAAGAAATTTATCGTATTTTGGTGCCCCTAAAATTGTGGTGCCCAGGTCCATGGACCTGCTGGACCGTGCGTTAATCAGGTCTTGGTTAAAAGGTCTATTTTAGTTACAGGTAGAATCTCCCTACACGGACTGAGAAAGAGGATGGTGAAAAATGTCCGAAACGATGTGTGACATCATTTATGGACAGCCCATAAAGTGAGAATATAATTTTAGTTTACAGTATGCCGTAATTCCAAAAGGGACTCTATCTGTAATATTATTTTTTTACGAAAGAATGCTTTGCTGAGGGAGAAAGGTTTTACTCCATGATTTTGTTTTTCACATGGATGGAAGAGGAGAGCCCGCCGCCGTATATCTCTTCTTCTATTTGCGCAATTGCAATTAATGTTCTGTAATGTTAAAGTCTCCTGTAACACGCGTACTTTATGCTCCTGATTTGTAGACCCAAAAATATTTTTCTTTTGAAATTCAGGAATTCTCTTTCAAATTTCGTTTCGGTAAGTTTCTTTTATTTTAATTACTATGAGTTTTTCATTTCAATTTAGTAATACACAAAACTTTTTGTCTGTTTAACTTGTAACTCATTTTGTTGATCTAGTGTAGAGATGCACCGAATACAGTATTTTGCCGAATACTGAACTTTCGGTTGAAATTTGAACCAAGTATTCGGCCGAATGCCGAATATTTGTTCAGAAATTTCAAACTAATATTTGAATTTTATGCCAGTATTAAATAGAAAATGCTAATCTATTTTGGGAAATGTAAATGCATTCCATTTGACATCGTAAATTTATCTGCATTAAAAAGTATTGATCAACAAATTGTCCGCATAAGAGGGGTGTCCGTTAGGAGGGGTTTTACTGTAATAGCATTTTCATTTATAAAACATTGTTTTATAGCTAATGTGCTTGTTTAACAAGCACATTAGCTTGCCCAATCCAAAAAAAAGTGGACATGAGGATGAAAATTCAAATTTCATTCAATGTGGTTGAAATTTTGCATACACACTGTTAAAAGTATACTATTTCATATTTTATTGAAAAAAAATTTCATTTATGTCATTAACATTCTTATTTTAATTACTAAAGTGGAACTATATCAGTGCAAACTAGACTGCACCAAAACTGCTTATGTTGCATGGTCTATTACAGCTGAACAAATAATTCTAGAAATCTATAAAGTTTCACACATAATCTGACATTCATTAGCAACAGTTTTTTCCCGAAGAGAAATGTCTACTAATCTTCACTACAAAAGGTAAGCATATTTAATTATTCTTAATTATTGTGTCACACCCGCAACAAAAAAATGCATTTATATTTCCACAGAAAAATTTATTTGCCTAAAAGTTTTGAAACTTTGTATTCTAAAATAGTTTACTAAAGTACTTTGAATAACAAACAGAAAAAAAATTAATTAATGTTTTAATTGGAGTTATTAAGCGTTGCGGGTGTGACATGTTCCTGTTGCGGGTGTGACATTTAGTTAAAGTCACACCCGCAACATCTTTTTAAATTAAACACAAATGTAATTCTGGAATGCATGTAGATGACAGCACTAATGTTTTAACCTTTGACCTAACCTTTGGCCTTTGACTTATTTGTCTAGACACCAGTTAATTCAAAATTAGTATCTTTAGAGCATGTGCAGTTGATTTATTTAGCTTGGTATTCTATATTATTGGTTCTCCTAAGAAACATTTTTGTATTTTTTGATTTATAATTAAAGCAACTATTCAATAAGGTAAGATTTTTTTTTTAAATAAAACTTTAAAAAACCAAAACAATATTTTATCTTTTTTAATATGTATAAAAATGTATAATTTTGCTTTCAGCATTTGACTTTTTCCCCCTTTACTTTTTAAAACAAATAATGTAATATTAGGGACAGATTATTTTTTACTTCAAATTCAAAATAAATATAAAGAAATAATAAAAATAGTAATGAAACTTTTATTAAAATATTTATTAAAAAAAACTTTGTATAAAATTCTGTCAGTTAAAGTTTTAAATGCATCAAAACTTAATGTTTTTAATTTCAATTGGGGTTAAAAAATTCAAAGAACTTCAAAAAAAAAAAAAAAGACATGTTCAACAATATATTTTGGGACTTGTAGTGCTATATTTATTCACTTTACACATTTTTTTTTTTTGCAGAAGAATGAACAGCACTGAAAGATTCCGAAATCATCGTAAAAAGATGAAAGAAAACTCGGCTAAATACTCGGAATATTTTCTAAAAGAAAGGGAAAGAAACAAAGCAAGAATAGAAATTACAAAGAAACTACTTTAAAAAATTACATCTGTGGCCATGAAAGAAAAGAAAATGTAGAGGCAAAACCAGAATGAGAGGCAGAGAAAGTGTAGAGAGAGAAAGAAATCTTCGACAAAAGGGGCCACACCATCTCCAGCTGTAGAAGCAGAGTCGATGGCAATTTTTTGAAGAGCTCAAACCTTTGGTAATGCAATCCATAGACAGGTACAATCTTCTGTTAATGTCATACAACCATAAAGACTACAATATTAAAATTGCATAGTCATACTTTGCAAGGACTCATAGATAAGGAGCTGTGGATGGTGTTGGTGCGGTAACAAATAAAAAATGTTGTCACTTGCCGTTACAGCGTAGAGCAACAGTCAATTCTGCATCGGATTTTGCCATTTGAGCAGAAAAGGCTCTTAAAAAAATCAGAGTACTTTATTCTGCGGAGAGCGACATCACAAAAGATGTTGCAAAAATGCTTCACGCACGCTGCTGTCTTGTACAAAGCTATACCAAACTTACAATCGGTACACCATGTTGTACCGATCGATATGGGTACAATTCAAGTGGCAGGCACTAACTGCAGAAAGTGCACTGAGAAAGTGCACTGAAGATAGTTTCATTGCTGCCTCAGTCGGAAACGATCTCCCTTGGTAATATAAATGCTATTGGAGATTTTGTAGAATTAGTTTTGTTTTCTACCTCAAAAAAAAAAAAAAAAAAAAAAAAAAAATTGGTCAAATCAAGCAAATAGATGGAAAAGACAAACAAGTAGAATACTTTGAAAAAAAACCTTCAGAACATGTATACATCTGGCCCAATCAGTCAGACATATCATGGGAGAAACAGAACATTGTAATAAGAAAACTAACACCCCCTGAAATCATCAATTCTAGATTGGAAATGAGATTTATGTAAAAAAAATTTCCTTAGTTATTTGCAATTTCTCTTATTTATTACTGTGCTAATCATAAAATGTCTGATTGATAACTATTTGTGTATGTTGTTATTTTATTGGCCACACAAGTCACACCCGCAACGGGTTGTCACACCCGCAACGGCAACTTTGAATATTTTTTACAATGAAACTAATTGAGTGAGTATCTAAATTTTTGTATGGAATAATTAGTTAAGTATTACTGTCTAACATAAAAAAAAACCAGTTCGATCAGTTGATATAATTCACAGAGTTTTGAATGTTTTGATCGCAAGGTGAAAATGCATGTCCTTTTTATGTCACACCCGCAACGGGTAGAAATTAATTTTTTAAAAAATAAATAAAATATCAATCAACTTGCAAATTGGCATCAATGTACCTGCAAGTGATCTTTATTGAAAAATATAAAAATTGAAACCTATACTCTAAAATATTTTTGCTGATGACTAATTTAGTTAGTGTAAATGTCACACCCGCAACTTTGGATTGGGCGGTAAATTTTATGATGTTTATCTGTGATGTGGAGGTTTATTGCCCATAATAAGTGCATTTATAAAATTAAAAAGTAGAAATATAAAGTTTTTAAAGGTTGGAGTTTCAAAACATTAAAAATCATATTTAAAAAAAAAGAAAAACTACTTTTAATAAAAGAAATGTTGGCAAGAAGTGAAATCTGTTCTTGCAGTAGGGGAGAGGGGGGCACCTTTGAACAATTTTTTGAAAAATCAACATATTTCTTACTCAGATTATAATTATTAATGCTTAAATATTTTATGATAAAAAAGAATGCATTTCTTTATCATAGAAATCAATATCAAAATTTTTACTGATAAATTAAATATGATACAAAGCTTTAAAATTTGTAAGTATTTCTGTTCAAACGTGCCCCATGTAGGGGCACCTTTGAACAAAATCAAATTGTAATAATAGAGTGATTTTATCAAAAATCACATACCTTTAAGAATTACAAAAAAATAAGAATAAAATTAGAGCATTTTATTTAACTGAAATTAAAGATTTATAACTATTTAATTAATTTTATATGAATCACACAAAATTGACATCAAAGCAAAATGTTGTAACAGCACGTAAGGTCCCTCCAGAAATCTGTGGTTGTGGCAGTTTTTTTTACTATATCTTGGAAATCTACTATGCTGGTGTCTGATGCTTCGGGAAAGTAAAATTTATTGCTTTCCTTTTTGCGAAGAAACCTAATATTAAATTCAGTTTCGTCTTGCCATTGCTGTTCAATTTGACCAACGTAATGAAGAACAGTTCGTTTAGTTTGGAATTGGAGTATAATGAAATCGTTGACATGTAAATCTTCTAGAACAAGAGCTTTTTCCTCTTCATCTGTATCCAAAATAATATCTTTAAAATTGGATTTTTTTATAAAAGACATTTTTCTCTAATAGGAATAATGGCAATGTGCAAAATAAAAAACAAGAGTAGGCTAGTAATTAAAAGTAGTGTTTATATATCAGTAGAACTTTAATATTAAAAAACAGACTATTCAGTAATTTGTATGTCTTCCTATTTTCATAATTTTCTTTTAAATCCAAAATAAAATAGTAATATTTAGGTGCATTTATTAACTCTTTTCTTCTAAGTTTCATTTGTTCAAAGGTGCCCCAACTTTTCTGTTCAAAGGTACCCCAGTATATGGAATTAGGAATTAGAACAATTTACTCCAGTAGACTTAAGAATAATAACAAAACAAAACCTAAAAGTTAAAGCTAAAACTTATCTTTAAATATTGTAAAATTATTTAAAATTATAGAATTACAGATTTTTCAGCAAAAACCTTACAACTTGATTTTGAAAAGTTTGGATTTCAGAGAGAAAAAAACACATACCTTGCTCAGACAATAGTATGCATGCAAAATGATCAAACTTGGCTTACTTTGCTGCAGTGAAACAATAGTAATGTGCTGCCATATACATTAAAAACATAACTTTTTTTTAAAGATAATATTTACAGTGTTCAAAGGTGCCCCCCTCTCCCCTACAAATACAAATGTGATGATCAGCAACAGGCTCTGACTAGGCTGTTCCCTAGTCAATTTATTAGTCCCTAATGAAGATTAATGGCCGTTTTAAAGCTATCTACCCTCTTGCCTATTATAGCCTCTTCTTGTACACTGTTCTGAGTACCCACAAAAGTACTAAAGTAGTAATTTTTCTTAATTTGTATGACATTAACATATCTATGAAATATGCGAGTACAAATATTTTACTACAGGGTGGCGACAGATCAGGGAGATCAGGGAAAAGTCTGGGAATTTTATTAATCAGGGAAAAGTCAGGGAAATATCAGGGAATTTTGAAAAAATAACAAAAAATCAGGGAAAATTGATTTTATAAAGAAAAAAAAAATTTTTTTTTTGCTTTACAAAATTAAGTACTCTAATTCCCTACGCATTTTCCGCCAATTATCTGTTTAAAAAAAAGTAAAATTAATGAGGTGCAATTATATGCTGCATCTTTTTTCCTCAAAGTCAAAGTATTGAATCTCACTTATTAACCACAGGATGAACTTCCTAAGATTGCTTCTGTGTCTGTTAGGTTGTTTATTTTATCTAGCTTGAAATTTCCTTTTACGCTTTCAATGCTGCGTAAAATAAACAACCATACAGGCAAAGAGGAAGCCTTCATTAATGCCTTAGCTCCTTTGCCTTTATTCCATTGTCTCGAAGTAATTAGCGTACTGTAATCAAGATTTCAAGAAGAAATCTTTGGTTTTTGAATTAATACTATAAAAGCTTAAAAGCTAGTACTTCTTCGCTTTTTAAATTTAATTGCTAAAATTGAACTTTCAATAAAAAAACTTTGTTTTTTGCCGTTATAGTATTTGTTGTCACCGCAGATTATAAAGGTTTTCTTTTTTTCAGACTGGTTCTTTAATTTTATAACCAAGTTCTATTCTTCTTTTATATATTTTGAAATTAACTAATTGCTTTTTTCTTTCTTTTTTTCCTTGCATTTTGAAGTTGTTTGTTACAAAAGGAATCTAAGATTTTTTTTCGTTACATACTGAAATCATTTGAAATAGAGTTAACTTGTGCACTTAAGTAAATATCTTTATTTTTTTATTGTTAAAATGCTGTATTCATTCATTAAAACCTATGTTCTTGATTAGAGAAAAGCTCCCTATGTATGGATGTCAAATGGTTTCATCTGTTTTGCATAAATATGTCAATTAGTTATATAAGAAAAACTACATTACTTCTATTATTTCACTAATACTTGTTATTTTTGCAACAATTATTATACTGTTTGAAAATTTAGTTCGAAATAATTTCAATTGCTTTTTAGTTCTATCATAAATACACATAAGTTTTTAAGAGTAATTTTAATAGTTTCTTAAAATTCTTATGCTAAGTGGTTTCTGCTAGTAAAGGTTTTTTTTTTTTTTTTTTTTCAATTTTCTATAATCTTTCCATTGTAGAAAAATTTAATATGCTGTTTTATACACTCCCCCCCCCCAAAAAAAAAAAGAAATTGACTTGATATGTTTTTTTTAACGATTTTCTTAAAAAAGTAGCATTTTTTTTAAATATATGTTTAGTTCAACAACTTTACACAACTTAAAACATTTAAAATACTGCATTTTTTACAAACATACATTGGATTTCAAGTAGAGCAAAGAAAGAAAATCATTACCATTGGTAACGTAAATCAGGGAAATTTGGTGAACTTAATCAGGGAAATCAGGGAAAAGTCAGGGAACTTTATTTCACAGTTCCTGTCGCCACCCTGTACTATGGGGTGACATCAATAAAAACTCGAAAAATATAACAGTTATAAAATATTTTTAGTCTGTATGAATCTTTGTTCTGTATGTATGTCTCCAAGCATTTCATTTGACTTTCCCATTGAGTTTATTTTCTACTATTGTATATAATAGTCTAATCATGCCTAATAGCATATTCACATTGTTAAATTTCATTACTTTTAAGTAAATTATGATTTAAAATTAGCTGCACCAATGTGTAATTAAAAAATTTATGAAATTCTAAAGCTAATGATTCTAATAGAAAATGTATTAGAGTAATATACTAACATTATTACACCATAACAATAAATTTATGTATGTATAATCAGTTTACTTTTCATTTCGTCCAGTTTTTTCCAGCGTCACGGACTTTTTACAAAAAAGTGAACAAAATAGCAACCCTGCTTGACTTAGATCCAAGGAACTGGCTTAATTTGAGTAGGAATGAGATCAAAAAGTCTGTTGGGTTACTAACTGGATACTGCTCTCTTAATAGGCAGCTTAACCTGATGGGTATTACCGACAATCCTCCGTGTTGAAGATGCCTTACGGCTGATGAGAGTTCAATTCATGTGCTATGTGAATGTGACTTCTACTATACGCAGAGATTTGAGCACTTGGAATACCACTATATAGATCCCTGGGAACTGCCTAATATTTCGGTTAGGCAACTAGTGAAATTTATTTCTGTTACTGGGCTCCTGTAGTAGTCGAAACGGGGACAGTACAATAGACCTGCGGTCTCAGTGCTTATGCTCGTTTTAAGCGCCCCCTTTTCACTTCATACTTCATGGCAACACGAAATAAAACATCAATAATGTGAATGGAAATGAGATTTTTCGAACTTGATTAAAACTGCTTGAAACTTTTTTTCTTTGGAGATAGGAGGGAAAATTTTTCAACCATAGGTCGAGTTAAATCTGGAGTAAAAAAAGCCGCTCTTTCCAGTGGTGTCAAAAAGAAAACTGTGGAACAATTCCTTCACTTTTTCTGATAGATTTAATGAAGAAAGTAGTGCTTAAATTTTAGCTAAGCCTAAAAAAGTTCGACTAAAACCACATATAACTCCTGCCATATTTAAGTTAGAGCATTGAAACAAATTGCATACAGCACGAAAAATTCTACCCTTTCCAACGATATATAATATTAATATGTGCAAGTAATTTTTCACCCCTTTAACAGGCAATTTATGAGAAATTTGAGCTTAAAAAATTAATTATAAAAAACTAATTTAAATTTTTAAAAAATAAAACCCCAAGTGTATACCACTGAGGCTCGAAATAATTTTGTATGAAATCTATATTCTTTGGCTGTAGGTGCAATGGGGTCTCTCCTGGACGCAGGCCTGCCACAGACTTCCTTCCAGAATTTCTTTGAAACCTTACTTTTATTTAATATAAAGAGATAATGTTTAATGTCTCCTCTCATTAGATACATGTTTGTGTTCATGCTTTTATTTTATCATTCAGTAAAATCAGAGTATCGTTCGGCAAATTAAAAAATCACTCCCTCCCAAACATTGAAGTTCAAGGGGTCTCTAGTATTATAAGCAAACAAAGATCTTAACCTTTCCCAAAACTTGCAGGGAGTGGAATTTTTTTTAAAGCTCCAAACAGAAAATATATTGATGCACAAAGTTAAAATTAATAATTAAATTATATAATCACCCTCCAAAACAAAACAAAAAAAAAAGAAAGAAAATATGCTTAAATCGCAAAATAGCAACAAAGATTGCATATACAAATTTTGGTGCTTCGAGTAACTCCTTTCTAAATACAGGATGAGATTCCATAAGCATTTAAAAAATAGGTTCATCGTAATCTCAAAACACATGTCTGTAATATTTATTGCTATTGTGCACTTTTAACGGTAGGTATGGTTTTTTTTTCTTGTTTTGACAATTTCTTGCTGGTGCTAGAATCTGTCTGTAGTATATTTATATTTTTTTCTCTAGAATGTATTTTGTAAAATTTAAAATGCAGTTGTAATTGTAAAGCTCTTAAATAAGAAAAAATGATATGTACATCATGATGCATTGTAACGTCGCAATGCATCATGAGGTAGAAATTCCTACATCGCAAAGCCTATTTTTCATACTGCCCGGATTATCCGGATTGCCTTTGGTGCCAGTTAGTCTGGATAAACAAGAATCAGCTGTAATGAATACTTAAATATTTTTTCATACATATTTATTTGTGGTACAGCAATGCAGGTTTCTTATTATGTAAGAAAGATGAACTGGAACAACTGAATGATAACAAACTATACAGACAGTCTAATAATGACCCTCATTTGAGATTATCAGTCTGGAATGGCCATATGTAACCGAGCTAGAGGCAGATGTCATCTCATTGGAGCAGAGATTACCTTCACACCGTTAGCTAAATTAAATTTAGCACACCAGCAAGAGTCTGCAAACATGGTTGGTGTTGCTCACATCTCATGAAGGTAAAAGTTGTAATTGGTTTCCTCAAATTGGGGCTGAGGTAGAACCACTCATGCAGTTTCACCCTTATTGGGGATTCTCAGTTTGGATTAGCTATACCAAGCTGTCAATGCTTGTAGCTCTGCCTTAACCCTGGCTTGAGGTAATCCAAGCTTTTACTATAACTATAACTTACAGGTAATTCAAGCTTTTACCATTAGTTACACAAGCAAGCACTTACTCACTCAAGATTTACTATGCATAGACTCTCGCTAGTGTGCTGGATTAATTTTAGCCACCAGTTTAAGGTAAACTCAGCTTCAATGAGAAAACATCTACCTCCCGCTCAGTAATTATAATTCCAAAATGATGATCCCCTGTAAAGTTGAAACTTCAGTATCTGGATATCCGTCCTTGGAGTCTCATCGTCTCGGCTTGCCTGAGCACCTAAAACTAATACACCATAAGTTGGGAGGATTTCAGGGTGAAAATAAAATATAAAAGCATCCGGATATCAATCTGTAAAGGCCTGATCAGTAAGGCATGGGACTTTTAACTCGAAGGTCCTGGGCTCAATGCAAGCCAGTTAAAGATCCTTCATGTTCACTGATGGTGACTGTGGCACATTAAGTAGGCTTGTGGTCACAAAGTCCTGCAAGTTCCCAATCTAAATCAATACCTCTGGGGATACTTATCAGAGGTTACTCGGCTCCTGGTCTGGATCAAAAATAGAGCTGTCTTCAGGGCCCATATAACTGGTTAAACCTCGAATAGTGGTTGATACAGGAGATATGGAGTCTAAAGAATCTGGATATTGTTATTGGGTTGTTGGTGTCAGTAATAGGCTTGCAGTTCAGCCTTATCCTTACCTTTGGACTCTATCTACATCTCAGTAAAAGAACAGTCTTTTATTTTAATTATTTATTTATTTATTTTATTTTTTTTATTTTTTTTGTCAAATTGGAAATACAGTGATTGTTACTTATTTCAAACAGTTTTGATTCAATAAGCAAAAATGGGTCATTATGTGTCTAATCATAACACTATTTAGGACAGGCTCCCTCAGATCTTGGTATATTAAGATATTTAACTTAGTCATGAATGAAAATGTTTAAAAAAAGGAAAAATTCTTTCTGCTCATTGAAAAGTTATTAACTATCGATTAATAAAATTTTCATCAAAAAATGCTACAGTTTTAAACAATGAATAGTGATTTTCTCAAAAACTAAAAAAGATAAAAATTTGAAATTTATCTTTTTTTAAAGCTTTTTTAATAGGCCTCTATTTAATGTGCAACTTGATAAAATATTTAATTTAAAATTTAACCTTTTATTTTAACTTTATTTATTGTGTCAGAGTTACACCTGGGGATGTTTCTGGAATCAATGTTCTAAGTGGGTATAAAAGTCGAGTCTCACTAGTTGTGAGTCAGCATTTAGTTCTATCATGTTGTGAATCGCTATCGTAATAAAGTTTCTAGTTTACTTGGTAATTTTTTGCATCATAGTGACAGTATTTTATTGTTTTGATTATTGGAAAGATTATACGATGTTATAAAGGTCTTGAATAGAATGCAAAGCTATGTCTCGTCAACCACTATTTTTACGACATAGAACAGGTACCAGACAAACCATACTTCTGAGGAATCTGTAGCTGACATGCAAGAAACTTCACCCGAAAAAGAAGGCTACCAACAGAACGAAATGATATCCCCATAGGTGGCTTGTGCGGATGGAGCAACTGTCCCCTCACTTTCACAATTAAAGAGGCCTTGCCCCCTCACTTTTCAGAGATAAAAAATAATAATTGATTGAGAAATGATTTTTTACAGGTCGGATTGATTTTTTCCACCAAAGTAACAATTGAAAATTCCAAATAAATGAACTCTTTTCTCATATTATTTACTAATAATAAAGCTTAATCTTTCTGTGTGCATCTCTGTGACGAGCATAGCACCTAGACAGTTCGGCCGATTTTCATGAAATTTGGTACAAAATTAGTTTGTAGAATGGAGGTGTGCGCCTCGAAGCGATTTTTCAAAAATTCGATTTTGTTCTTTTTCTATTCCAATTTGAAGAAAATTTTACGGAGCAAATTGTCACAATGTGTACGAATAAATTATGAAATCATCATAACGTGGAACGGTAACATGGGCAAGCAAATGAATGTACAGTCGTCCCTCGCTACTTCGCGCTTCGACTTTCGCGGATTCACTACATCGCAGTTTCTTTAGTTTTTTTTTTTTTTTTCAAATATAGCAATTAGCATTTTTTATGCGCTCGTGTAAACTTTTTTCTACAAAAGAATAACAAAGTATATATCTTTTCAGTAAGGTAAGCTTTTAAGTAAGGTCTGAGGGGTTAGTTGTGTACTAGTTGAGGGAGTGGAGGCATAAAATCGCCGAGGAAAGTGTAGGGAATCGCTATCTCATTTAACTGTTAAGCACTAACTGGAAAGTATAAATCACTGTATTATTACTAGGGGATAAATACATCTGTAAATGGTGTTCAAAAATGTACTAGTTTTTTGAGCTGTATACATAAATGTAGAGGAAGAACGGGGGTTCCTACGGTCACTAACATGCAATTGATTCATCATCGAACAAGTTGAGGTTTTTTCATAGACTAGTAGTAGTTTGTGAGAACTACGTGTGTGTGTAGTTTATTTCCCAATAATTAACAATGTGATATCTATTACATCTAACATATCTAATTTCTCATATTTTGTGCAATATATTAAGTAATACAAATGTAATGGTGACCAAGGGTGCTGTTTTATGTATAGGAGGCTCTAATTATGATAAAAACTTTTTTTAATTGCCGTAAGTAAGTTTCGTGCTCTCTAATTAGAAAAATAGATACAGAATCCTACTTCGCGGAAATTCAGTTATCGCTGTCTGCAATGAATTACCCGCGATAAACGAGGGTTGACTTCATAGCAAATTGGCAAGAAATTCATCATCCATTATTTGTAAATATACAGGCTAACCAAATGACCTTTTAATTTTCTACTACGGGCAAAGCCGTACAGGAACCACTGTTTCATAAAATGGAACTTTGAATCAGAAGGAAGAAGTCTGCGGTGGCCAACCTTTCCTATTTTTAAGGGGCCGCAGTACTGAGATCTATTTTGGAACTCGACCACCGTTTCAAAGGAAATCATTTTACGGAATAGCAGAAAGGCATGGGCTAAGCAGACTTGATTGACAGACGAGTATCCAATCAGAGACGAAATTTAGGAGAAAGTACTGAACTACACAAGTGATTTATAGTCGTCATTGAGGCTCTTCGCCTGTGCCTAGGGGCTCGGGGTTGGTGTTGTCTGCGTCTGCCCTTACTTCAAAAGTATCCCGCATTCCCCCACATGCTGACTTCTCGCTTCCCGCTATTTCGTTAGAAGCTGGCACATCAAATCTTGGGACAGTATCGTTGGTAGCTGTCCCTAGGGTTTTGTAAGCGGAATTCTAATTATCGAAGACAAAAAAATCGCAACTTTGTAACGTATTTTTCATAACTTTTTTCCAAAATATTATTGATGTTTTTTTTTTTCGTTTCAAAAAAAATGGTCGACCAATAATTTTTCTTTTTAAAAACTTAAGAAATGAATTAATTGATTTAAATCGACAATTTTAATCATGCTAAGTAGCTAAGACACTTCTAAATTTCACTACTTCAGCCTTTTTAAAGTCTGTACTGCCTTCGTCCTTATCTTTGATTCTGTTAATATAGAGTTTGTCTCCAGGCCCGTAATTTCAAATTTTATAGGGCGGGGGAGGGGGGGGGGGGCAGAAGGTATGTGCTTAGTGTAAATTATCCCAAAAACAGCAAAAACCATGCCGACTTACAAAAAACTAGGAGGTAAATTTATTTTTGTATTACTCAACCTGAAAATTCAAATGGTTAGCAGCCAGTGGCCAGCAGACACTTTTTCTATCACTAGAAGCCACATTTTTCAGAACCTAAATTTTTTAACTGAAAAAAATCAGGCAATTTTCAAGTGTTGCGCTTAAAGGTGGATCTGAAAAAAAAAAGGTATTGGGAAAGTACCCTTGTCGCTACATTGTATGCATATTTGTAAAAGTGGAGAAAAGGAAACGTAAAATTTAGTCTTTCTTCAATCATTAATTCCAGTTGAAAATTTAAAGAGTGTATGAATAAAAATGCAAGAGTTATTTTGAAAACATTTATTATAGATGAAAAAGAAGTTTTAAAATGTAAACTTCAAGTGCAAGTATAAACAATAAATAAATATTTATATACTTTTGCCAGAAATGGGGGAAAATAAAAATGGACTGACGTCTAAAAGATACCAGCTGTCGACATAAAGAGTTGTTATTATTATTATTTTTTTATTAATACAAATTTTTAATCTGGTTTGAAAAAGTCGAATTAAAATGCAATATACATGGGTCGTTCCATGTCAAGTGACCTAGGGGTTCCCAATCGACCCTCTCCAATTTTTATGAAAATTTTAACGGATGTTCATAGAAGCAAATATCCATAAATTGTATATATCTGCCGATATCCATAGTTTGGCCTCTTTTTCCGCGTTGCGATTAAAACGACAAAATCATCAAGTTTGCTTTCCTTGCTCTCGGCCTGAGATGGTTACAATACTGGTATTGGTGATCCTGAACAACTTTTGTGGTAGAAGAGCCTAGTTATATAGCAAAAGATCGATGCATGGTAGATTTTTCACAATTTGCTGCGAAAGCAGGATAAAAATCGCATTTTTACAAATTCCAACCATACACATCGGCTTGTACCTGCTGAGAGATTAGTTTTCTGAAGCTAATTATTTCCTCGTTTGCAGCCTGTTTCTATGCAAGTGGCATCTTGATAGCCCAAATAATTGCTGAACTTTTTCCAGTTCAGTCAAAAAAGTTTTCATCAATATTGTCTCAATTAAAAAGAGCAATCTCAAAATGGTCTTCTTTAATTTGATTTTTCTTCATATCATTAAAAGGAGCACACTTTTAATTATGTAACATTAATTACTTACTTACAACATAAATTACTTTTTCAATTACTTACAAATTCATGTCAAGCAATTCTAATAAAATTTACAGGATCTACTGCACCTGTGTTTTGAAAGAAAAAAAAATCAGATATTTTAGACCGTTTGTTTTTGTGGGAGAACGCTCCCCAGGAAAACTCGAAAAATGTAAAAAGTTTCGGTGCTTTTTTCTCAGCTCCTATGAGGGCGAGAGTGTTTGACTAAGTATTTTTTAAAGCTCTCGGGAGGGGGGGGGGGATATGATTTAAAATTATTTGTCACTTCGCAAGATTCTGCGACACTAATATTTCAAAGTCATAAAAAGCATTGCTTGATATTTTCAAAAAAAGAGAAAAACAAATTTGAATTCTGAAATTTTTAATTCAAATTATGTTTTTCGCAATCACGAGTTGTGACAGGACCCTACTCATTGGAGTTATTGTTTCTAGAAACGGCTCCTGTCCCCCCAAACCTGTCCCTCCTCCTGGTTGGTTACGTGTGTATAGTTGTGTGTGTGTGCGTAGGCGTGCGCACGTGCATGTGTAGACTAGTGTGTGTGCGTTGACCTGTGTGTATGCACGTAGGCGTGTGTGTATGTGTGTAAGGGCGTGTGTGTGTATGAGCGTGCGTGTGTGTAGGACATGGATGCCGCCGCCCAGGAGAAGCGGATTCAGGGAAACAGTGCTCAGGACCAGAGGAGCCGTGCCTGCAGTGGACGGTGGTGGGGCATAGGCCCCTGGTCCAAGCTGAAAAATCAAAGGATCTCAACAGCGGTTAAATAAGGACAATACTGCCGTGCTAAGCACAGATGTGGTATCTGCACATTTTATCAAAAATGAGTTATTGTCACCAGGTGGTCGTTAGTAATTAAGTTTACCTATATCTCAAGTTTTTTGGCGATTTGTGAACGCGAAATATTAAAAAAAGCTTTACGAAAAAAGTCGTAACTGCAAATTTGCTTAGTTTGCTAAGGCAATTTGAACGTAAGTGACAAATACTAAGCCTTTAAAGTGGTATCTGCGCAGTTACCACTTTTTCCTTAGTAATTTGTAGATACGACTTTTATACCTTAGTAAAACAGCACATTTAATAATGTAGCAGTTTATTGTAACACAGAATATTAAAATTAGTTTACCGTTGAATAGTTGATACAGATTGAAAATAAAAACTAATACTACTTTCCATAATTGTTAAAGTAAATATTCAGCTTTTTCTATTTAAATGGTTATTTAAAATGCAAATTCTAAAAATGAAATGCATGTAAAATATTTATATCTAATTCTTTCATGCAAAAAAAAAAAAAAAAACTCATTTCATTCTTCGACCTGTAATATTTTTATTTAAGTATCGTCTGCTGCCAAAATTATCTTCATGCTCGGTAAAAATGAATGTAGAAAATAAAACGTTATAAAAAAACACATTCCTGGAATATAAAAAACAGAAAATTGCTATGGATTACAGTTTTAACTGTCCGGAGTTTTGAAAATGGTATCTTTCAGAAGTTTGATTCTGTTAGATTTGTATTAACAAAATAAAGCGAAACAGCTAAGTCTAAAGAAAGAAGATGTTTTCAGTATTATTTAATGATACATTGAGCACGTTTTTCTAAGCTACTTTTGTCGTTTCTGTGCAGATACCCCTAAAAATGCGTAGTAATTGTCAGTTACGGTGAAAATAGCTTAGTATATGAAAAGGTTTTGAAAAGAAAATTTGTCGTAACTACATTTATTAATTTGAAATTAAGATTTTTACAAAAATACTCTCTTACGGTTTTTAGATAAGTTATTTACGAAACAACTACCGCAAGTTGAGCGTTTAATTAAGTCATAAATACGAGAAACGAGTTGTAAAACTTTAATCATCAATTTCTCATTTTGAGCTCTACTGCAGATACCACATCTGTGCTTAGCACGGCAGAATAAGAAACTCGGATTGCTCAATAAATGTGGTGCATAAGTGGTAAAAAATTTCAGAATGGTACTGTAAAGGGTTCTTTCCAAAAAGTAATAATGAACTTGTGAGAAAGAGATTTACAGATGTTTTTAGATGATGCAATTTCTTCGCCATGTAACTGTTAATTGAAAATGTGAAAAGCGGTAACTGAAAATCATGTGCTTTGACTGCCGTAGTTATGAATAAAAAT
This sequence comes from Uloborus diversus, assembly GCF_026930045.1. NCBI lineage: Eukaryota > Metazoa > Arthropoda > Arachnida > Araneae > Uloboridae > Uloborus > Uloborus diversus. Next base: position 89,258,775 of record NC_072734.1, read on the forward strand.
TCTGACTGGGATTGTAATGAGCTCATAATGGGAAAAAAAATGGCTTTTCAACCGTTCCACCATTTAATTTACTGAAGTGAAAGTAGCGAGCCATAGACATTGGTGACTTCTGAAGATATTTACAAAAAAAAAAATGCCTAGGGCAAGATACTCTTAATATCATATGGCAGTAGCAGATCCGGGAGGGGGGGTGCTAAGGGAGCTTCTACCCTCCCCCCTCCTCCTTCCTCACTGAGGTCTGAACTTACACTACATAAAAATGAAGTTTCAGATATTTTTATTACTGCAATAATTTTTCGAATTTAAATGGGCCCATAAATATGTAAACTAAATATGTAGTAACGTATTAATGGGGATGAGGGGGAGGGGGTAGAAGACTGTAATCCCTGTTCCAACTTGGGCAAAATTTAATAGCAGATTAAATTGTGATCTGCAATGGTATGGAAAAGCTTGGAAGAAATAGTTTCGTTCTGCAATCGGGGGTTTTTATTCTAAAAATTTATTACTTTCAGATTATACCAGTTATATGTATTTACTTCATTTTTTGGATGAGATGGCTGTGGTCATGCTCCCGTCCCCTCATGTGATTTGTAATACCATGGAAAATATTTGAGGAAATGGCTTCGTCCTGTTATCGAGTTTTTTTTTCCCTGAAGTTACTACTTTCAAATTAACACATATATTTTACTTCGTTTCCAGGAACCGGAATGTCACTTTTTACTTTCTTCTATATCTAATATATAGAAGAAAGTATTGGATTCGTGCAAATTTTCGAATTTCGAATTTTGACGGATTCGAACGTTTTGAGGTGTGCTGAGTCCATTTCGACTATTTTTGGAAAATGTCTGTCTGTGTGTGTGTGTGTGTGTGTGTATGTGTGTGTGTGTGTATGTGTGTCACGTCTGTGTGTGACCAGTTTTTTGTGGCCGCTCTACAGCAAAAACTACCGCATGAAATCGAACGAAATTTGGTACGCATATGTGCCCCTATGTGAACTTGTGCCCATTGGTTTTTGGCGCGAATTCCTCCAAGGGGGGTGGAGCAATGGGACGTTTTTTTGAGTTACGCGTGATTGCTATTCCTCAGGAAGTAACTGGCGGAATCAAACAAAATTTGGTCCATATGTTGCCAGTAACAGGAACATGTGCTGATTCAATTTTGGTGTCAATAACTCAAACGGAGGTTGAGCTATAGAACGTTTTTTGTCGTCAATTGTGACTGATGTATCTCAAGAAATAATGAACGGAATGAAAGAAAAATTTATCGGCAAGTAGCTTTTAGTGGGTATAAAAGCTGATTTTATTTTGGTGTCAACAGCTAAAAAGGGGGTAGCGCAATCGCCCGTTCTTTTTTTCCATTGTGAGTCCCCTATCTCAAGAAGTAATGCTACGTTCTGGTTGAAATTTGGGATATATGTGAATCCATATGTAAACAGGCTTTGGTTCAATTTTGGCGCCAATCGCGCCAAGAGGTGCTGATTTATTTTTATTATCATTATTTTTTAGCGAATAAAAATAGCTTTATTAATGCAACAAAAAGAAAGATAAATCGTAATAGATTATCGTCTGCTTATTTCTCGTGATTTTAATTGTATGGAAATGATCGGAAATATTATCTCAATGATTTAAAATTTTTAACTGTTGCCATCTTATGTTTGCTAACAAATAAAATATTTGTAATTAATTCAAGCAAGGTTTTTAAAATAACTTTCAATTTTCGCTCTTTGCTTTGCTTTTGCAATAATTCAGACATTGGGATGGTCGTCAAGTTTTTGCATGTGTCATTTTGTGTTTGTTGGGAATATTGCTTCCCCGTCAAGCATGGGGAGGGATCAGAAAAAAAAAGAAAAATATAGAAGAAAGTTTCGTGATGGCCACAACATACTAGTTACCATTTCTCGGGCTGTTGGAGGGACGCTCATACAAAAACTAACGGTCTAAAATATTTAAAACAGATTTTATTTCCTGTCAAAACTCAGCTACAATAGATCCCCCTCCCCCTTTTTTTTTTCTTTTCTTTTTCAGTAGATCCAGTATTTATATATATATATATATATATATATATATATATATATATATATATATATATATATATATATATATATATATATATATATTTAGAATTGTTTGACACGAATTTGTAAGATCTAATATTTTTTGTTGATTTCACATGAAATGACGCACATGTTTTTTAATTACGTACGTTATTCTTTTTTATTGGGTGCGTCTCGAAAATGAAACTAACGTTTCTTAGTTAATAAAAGTGTGCTCTTTTTAATGATGTGAAGGAAAACTAAAATAAGAGGACCCTTTTGAGATATTGCTTTTTGAAATTGAGACAAAATTGACGAAATCAATTTTTGGCTGGTTTTTCAGCTAAGATAATTCAGCAATTATTTGAGCTATCGAAATGCCACTTGCATACCTTTTGGATAAAGCAACAGGCTACAAACGAGGAAAAATTAACTTCAGAAAACTATTCTCTCAGCAGATAACAAGCCGGTGATGTACGGTTGGAATTTGTAAAAATGCAATTTGTAGCCTACTTTGGCTGCAAATTGTGAAAAACCTACCATGCATAGAGCTTTTGCTATACAAGTAGGTTCTTCTACCCCGAAAGTTGATCAGGATCACCAAATGGATGTCTCAATTGCCAAATCGATCCTCTCCACCTTCTAAAAAAAAACCTCATTTCTGCTTTAATAGTGCTTCATAATGCTTCATCAATGCTTAGCATGTGAAATTATATTAAAGTTTTGGTTTAGTACGTTTCTGACCATGTGATGGCAGAAAATGTACCATGAGGATCTATTTACTCATATGGATATAGCACCATCTTCTTCATAACTAGTCTCTACCTTTTGTTTTATGGAGTTAGTCGATTTGGCAAGTGAGGCATCCAAATATCAGTATTGCAAACATCTCAGGTCGCGAGCAATGAAAATACTAACTTGGTGATTTCGTCATTTTAATCGCGACGCAGAAAAAAAAAAAAAAAAGCTTTTACAAAACTGGATATTGGCAGAACCGTACGGCTTATGGAGCAGAGCTTTACGCAAGAAATCACATGATCTCCTAGAAATTTTTCTTGGCTTGGACCTCTTGCTGATTCCTAGTGCACTGCAAATAATCAAACTCTTTTTGAACACATTTTGCGCATGGACACTTGTCCCCTGTGTGAGAACACATTTTTTGAAATAGGTAATTCAACCTTCCTGAGAACACTTTTCAAAATACTTTTTAAGTATGGACACGTGTCCCCCTTTTTAGAACGTTTTTGAATAATTTTGAGAACACTTCGGATAACGCTTTTTGGAACATGTATTTTGTGCAGCATACATTTTAAAGCACTTTTTTAACACTTCGTGGCGCACTTATTGGTACAGTTTTTAGGATATATTTAAAAATAATTACGGAGCACTAAAATATCCTACCGGCATACCTGTTACACAAGTTATGCAAAAAGATTTTTAAAAAAGAAAAAAAAAGTTAACATTCGCCTATGTTGAAACTGCAGGCTTGATGATGGGTTTAGGTTTTGTCTATATCTGATTATTAATCAGATTAAATCGTTCAAATGTAGATTCATTCGTCATTCAGATCATAGGTTCATTCAAAATGAATGAATCTATGAAAGTTTTAAATTTAAAACGCAATAGGTACCTCAAAAGTAATTGAATAGCTTACAGCAAAATTACAAACAAACAATATGTATGAAAAAGATGGAGCAGAGGAAAATTGTACACAATCATTCTTACTATGAAAACTACATTTAAATTAAAAATATTAATTTCCTCAAATGGGGTCGTTTCCAAAATGTTAAAAGTATTTTTTCCCAAAAGAGTATGCTTAAAAACATGGGATCTGACCATTTTTTAAAGGATTTGACTAAGTTTATATTTTTAAAAAGATATTTTAATCGGCGCGCTTTCATTGTTTACGCTTCTGCCGATGATATCATAAATGATGAAATGCCATTTACTGTTGCCATTCACAGAGCGAAATATTTAATTCGCATCTCTACTCACTTGTGCTGGCAACGATATGGTTGAGAGCAAACATTGAGCGCAATATTTAATTCGCTTCTTGATTATCATAACGTGGAAACGCGGTAGACAGATGCGCCAAAGTACATCATTTGTGACGCCATAAAGACCACGCCTTACTTTTAAAATTGGACACTTAAAATAATTAATTAAAAATTAAACGTTGGGTAATGAAAGTTTTTTTCTTGCTCCATGTTATTTATTTCTTTTTTTTTTTTGCTTATTCTATCAATTTCAGTAACTAAAAGTAGTACATACTTTTGACTGAAGGAAAAAGCCTATTATGTTTTTAAAACCAATAAATTATGTAAAAAGTTTTTTAAAAAATATTTTAAAAGCAAATTATTTATAAATTTAAAAAAAAAAAAGTAGTTTTTCAAGCACAAACAGTTTTTTGGTTCACTATCAAAAAGTCTTATTTCGAGTTCAAGCTGGTTACTGGTAACAACACTGAAAAGGTATGGCCAATTGCGGTGGCCAACGATATAATAATTTCTCGACAATGGAGATTTGATTGTCTTACATTCTATAATTCCCATTTTCTTATCATCTAATGTCTTATTGGATGTTTTTTTTTTTTTTTCGATTTGTGATGCATCAAACGTTATTTTATAAAAAAAAAAATTATCGTTATAACTAGCTTTTAGTCCTGTAATGTTTTGTGTGACATTTACTATATATTAACATGTATTCAATATTTATAATATAGTGTCATAATATAACTGATTATGAGCCTTCTCAATGTCTTATTGTACCTCACTTCAAATCGCTCTGTGCTCCCACGCGGGGCACCTCAGTTTCCTAATTGCTGTCTCAGAAAAAAAGTATGACTATAAGCACTTAGTGGTGCGTTAATTCCCGAATAGAACTTTTTAAATAGCATAAGGCTCCTTTCGAACCACGAAGTTAGATTTTCAGCACGTGAAAATTAGTTCATTATAGATCAATAGGATAACGTATTTCTGGCTAACGGATTCTGGATAACGTATTTATGTGATGACTTTGAGTAAAAGCACTTATTTTCGCGAGGCTTTCATTTTCGCAATTTTCCAGAGCTCGTCGTAATCACGAAAATTTAAACCTCACGAAATAATTTTTTATAGAATAATTCTGTTCATATAAAATTCGCAAAATTTGCAACTCGGAAATTCTTGGTTTTTTTTCAATTTCGCTAAAATTTAGGCTCGTGAGAATAAGTGCTTTCACAGTATTTCATCCTAGTTAATGCAACTGTTTATTTGCACAAAAGATTGTTGATGCTTTTCTTCAAAGTTCATTGTAATCACTTTCAATGGGCACATAATTATGACATCTTTTATTTTATTTGCATATTACACTTCTGATACATTTTTTCTGAAAGAAAGTTTTTGTTTTGCATTAGAATACAGTTGGTAATATGGCAATTACGCAAAGTTAAAATGCAAACCTATTGTTAGATAGTGTAATATTTTCGCTAAAAAAAAGTTTCAAATTTATTTGAATTACGTGGGGCTGCTAGGATATGTATTTCCAAATCTGTATGTAAGCAAGGAAAAAGTTGCGTAGCGAAGCTCAAAAAATAGTCTACTCCAAGTTTAGACCCGAAGGAAATAAATGCTCTCGCTCATTCAACCCTTAATTGCTGTCATCCCCTCCCCCTAAACACATGTTTTTTATTATCCTGAAGACTGCCTGGAGACGATCTCCTTGCCCCACCCCAACAGGGGATAAAGAATCTGTCCCCTCTTTCTCTATTGTCACAGGCGGGAGGCGTGGTTAACACGGAAATTCGTCAATTTTTGCAAAATTTTCCAGTTTTCCCCTCCCAATTACTCTTATCCTAATTTGAGTATGATTAAAAGAAAGGTATCCCTGAAAAGCCCAAACTTTCAAGAATAACGCGTAGTTTTTCAAATTGAGCAAATGTTAGATCTTGAGCATTTATGATGCGTTTAAACAGAAAGCCCCTCTTCTTTTGTCAACTCATAAATTTAACAGCCATTTAATATTAAATTTTAACAGAAAATGAAAAATTAAAAAAGACGCGTTATTTGTACTGCTGTGAAGAATGTTATGCAGAAAAAATTATCTCAAAATATTGAAATGCGAATTAGCAATCGGGAGGAAACTTCCCCGTAGACTTAACATTGACTTCGAAACTTCCGAGGCTCTCTCCAGCGGCACCTTAAGGCCGTATTTCACATGTTTTGGAAGTCACAGAATAATAAATGTTAAAAGCCTTTAATACGACCCAAGTCTAAAACAAAAAAAAGCTTCAGGGGCCATGCCCCCTAACCCCCATTTACCCCCCGCCCCCACACTTTTTTTGACCCCACACTTTTTTGATGCACCAGCCGCCTATGGATATCCCTTCAAAAAGCATAAGATGTACAAAAATGCTAAGTCTTGCTTCCACCGTGAAAAGTAGTGAGATATCAAGTAATTCAATTGTTTTAGTTAGTACTTTAGGCACACCTACTTAACAACTTTGTCATAAATTGTTTCCTAACAAGTTAGCTGAACCATTTATAGTATTATCCGTATTAATATTGAATACCTTTATCTGTATAATTGATACATTAACTTGGCAATACAGTCGACGCTCAATATAACGACCACACATTATAAATACCATCCCATTATAACGACCAGTGGTAGAAGTCCCATTTTTGTTCCTATAAACTCTATGTTAATTTTCTTTTGTTATAACGACCGTTCTGTATCGACTAATTCAATACAGCGACCGAATCAGCGGACGCTATTTCTTGTGTTCTTTCCAATAAAACAAATTTGTAGCTTAAAATGACATTGATTATTGTTTACGGACATCTGCCTGCAGTTTTCAATGTCAAATCCAACTTTAAGTGGTTTGGGGTTCACCACAGCTAGCACAGAAAAAATAATGGGAGGAAAAATCGAGAAAATTCCAGATTCCTAAGAAAAGGGTGTATTGGTTGACAGATGTATTGGTAGTCTGGTGTTTGAATCTAGTATTTTTAAAGATTTAGGGTTCTCGAGGTACTTTTAAATGTTTCTTTGGAAAGCAAGAGAAACACAATTTATCACATATCTGAAACAGAAAATAATGTTTTGTAAAAATCACGTCTGCTAAAAAGGCAGACCTCTGTTTCTGGTTTTATCTTCAGAAATTGTTGTGGTAGTAGTAGTAGTAGCAGATCTGAAAGTGTGTAACATTTTCCTCCCTATATTTTCTACTTTAAAACTTGTTTAATATTCTGTCATAATATTTTGCACACTACTTTTCTAAAAATTCCTATGATAAAAGACATTTGGGCATTTACTTGGGCATGCATGATGACGGTGTACATTTTTTAAATTTATACCTCTTATAACGACCACTCGTTATAAAGACCTTTTTCTCTGGGACGGAGATGGTCGTTATATCGAGCGTCGACTGTAGTACGACAGCGTAATAACACTACGTTACTCTTGGTGATCTGAGCAAGCGCTTTATTTGTGCTTGCATGAATACTCCATAAATACGGCCTGTCAGCTCTGTGTTCAATTAGAAGTATTCTAAATAGTAGATAATTTGTCACTAATCCATTTTGCCAAGCAGATTTCATAGGCAACAATACACCGGATACACATTTTAAAAGAGAATGTTGATTTAAACATTTCTAAGTAAAATGAGACCTGTGGGGATATTTCTAACAATCTAGACAGTTTGTATTTACTGCAATATTTGTAATGCACAAATATAAATATTAATAAGTTTTAATTAATGAGTATTTGATAATATTTTTCTCTGGACTGTTCACTTAAAAAATATTTTACTAAAAAAATTGCCAATAACTCTATTACATAAAAATGTCCTTATGTACCAGTTGGTAGAGTTACGAAAGGAAATTCAGAACACTACCAAGACACCTAAATTCAGTTCCATTTTACGCAGTCAGACCCCGATTTAACAAACCTCTATTTCGCGATACAGCGAATTTTCCTTTTTCCCTGTCTAAATGAAAAACCCCTATTTACCGAATAATAAACCCCGAAATAACAAATTATTTTAACAGCCAAAAAAAACTTCTGTTACTTTGAGTTAGGAAATATTGGATTGTTTTCTAAATGTTACATCTATATAGTCCGAAGCTGAAGCAGAAAAAATACTTTTCTGTTGAAATCAGCAATTTTTGACGGGCGAGGGGGCAACCACGAATAGTGATTCTGATGCTAAAAGTGATAGTGAAACGATCATTAAAACTTACTTTTTCAAATGCTTTACATGGGCTGAAAACTAAAAACATATCTCATGCAGCAGGCTGCAAAAGACACACCTTATTTTTTCTCTCTCCATAAAGTCTAAAGAGAACTATTTCGAGTCAAGTATCAAGGAAATTGTCCAAACATCTATTACTCAGTACTTTAAAATTTCAAATTAACTAGCTTGTAATAAGTCGTGGAATGCTGAATAAAAGGAATAAACTCTCTAAGTATGGATATTTTTGCGCAGTTGCGTATCAAGGGTTTTAGATAAGGTATGTGTATTTTTTCAAAAAAAATTTCACACCCCGATATTACGAATAACCCCGATTTAACGTTTAAAGTTTTCGGTTCCGATGAATTCGTTAAATTGGAGTCCGATTACAACTGAAAGGAATGTTATTAAATGTGTAATATTTAGGTGCAAGAAAAAGGTTAGTTTTTTTTTAATGGTTTCTGCATTTAAGTTTATTATGATGTTTTAGCGAAAATTCTTTTTTAAATCATAGATTAAAGAACAATAAATTGATGATTAAATTTTTGCATTTGTTTTTTAAAGCTTGTGCAATTATCTCTTATTTTAATTTATATTTTTAATATAATACATTCTGTAACTAAAAAAAATAACTCATTTATTGCATTTAAGTCAATTATTGCACTATATTCTGAACACTTTCTTTTGCACACATGCATAAATGTGAAAAAATGTGGTTACTATTACGAAAAAAAAAAAGAAAAGAAACTCATGCGTACAAATTGACATTTTTCCTGAAGAATAGGTTCTGGGGGGAGGGGGGAGGGTGCTTCCCAAAAAACCAACTTAAACAGCGGACTTGTTTTTACTTAATATCTTACTACTTTCTACGGTGGACGTAAGACTTGGCATTTTTGTAAATTTTATGTTTTTGAAGGGTCTTTTTTAATAGTTCATAACAATAACACATTTTGATGAAAATTTATTGCGATTGATAATTTGACTAATTTAAATATTTTTTGGTGTTAGGAATGAAAAAGCTACTGGTTTTTTTTTTTTTTTTGCAGTAAAAGTTTAAGTAAATTTCTGTTCAAGAGAAAAACATCATATGAGTTGCATGTATCATTTATGGTTTCATCATTTTTTATGCTTTCTTAGAAAATTTAGCTATCAAATACATTTTAATTCGCAAAAAATAAATTTTTACGAAAAAACGGAAAAGTATTTTTTTGCTGCGTCAGAAATTTTGCATCTCTATTAAGGGGAGGTAGGGCACGTTGGTACGCTTTTTTACTTTTCATTTTTTATCTCATCAAAAAATTTAAGGAGCAGTTCGATTTTCGAAACATTTCTCAACACCTCAGACTGTTGAAGACTGCCTCAAACTGTCGGAATTGTTGAATTGATTTAACTTTTTTAATATTAAATTTAAATGGATCCTTGTAAAGTGGACCAACGTGCCCCACGGGTAGGGTACGTTGGTCCGCCTAATGGTGCACGTTAGGCCGCATACGCAAATAACATCTGTAATAATTTTAGTGATAAATACCATCAAACATTGCTTGCAACAAACTTATTCTCTTTTGTGTGTCGAGTGAAATTGAATATTGAAAATGAAATTAAATAATCTTTAGAAAAAGCTTGCCCTTTCCTTCTTACAATCAATTATTGGTTTTATTTTCTATCTATGTAAAATGCTTGTTTGGAAAAAAATTATGTTTAATACAGGAACTTTATTACGTATGCATAACATATTTTATTCTTTGAAAATAATTGTCTGCCAAAAAAAAAATGTGAAGAATATTTGAAAATATAAATAGTTAAACATTGCAGCTATGGAATAAATCTTTTGGTAAAGTTAATTTAGTATAATTTTTGTTGAATAATTTTAAAATATATCTTTACTTTTTTTTGCCATGAGTCTTTATTATTATTATTTCGAAACATGCAATGAAATGAATGAAAAATGTATAAACACTTAGAATAGTGTTATAATTATTGAGATTTAAGAGAAAAAAAGTTGTTGTAGGTTGGTCCGGTCCAACGTGCCTCACTAAGAGTGTACCAACCACTCCACGTTGTTGGTCAGAAAAAGTGATGTCGTCATATTTTTTCTTTTTGACAAAAAATTAAAAAATTGCCAATAATTGTAAACTAAAAAAATTTACTTTAAGAAAGGGGTTCAATCTCCCCCCCCCCCTCAATCTTGATGAAAACCATTTTTTAAAAAAGTTGCAGTTTCTGAAGATTACTCAGCACTACTGAAATAACACTTTCTGGAATAAAATTTGTTCAATATAACTGTAGCATGTGACTTCATTATATGATTTGTGTGATCATAGGTGCTATTTGTTGCTCATAAATAAAATAAAAAATATTAATAGTATTAAAATAATTAAGACTGGTCCAAGGTGCCCCATCTCCCCCTATAGCAAAAACAGAAATTTTCTTTATTTTTTAAAAAAATTTAATGGCAAAAAATATTTTTTCATTCATCAACTGTTTACATAAATTATTTTACGAAAACAAGTTTTCCTCATTGAGAAAAACTGCCAATGCTGCGTCTAAAGAAGTTATGCAAGGAATAACATATGTAGGGTAGTCCAGGGCACGTTTACGCAATGTCCTTTTTTCAAAACGAATTATAACTCGAGCGCCAACAGTCATAACAGATTGATGCTGCTCCCTAGCAAATATCCTCACAAGTTTTTGAGCATCAGTCAAGCTTCGGTCTAGCATGCAGAAAGAATAATATGTTTTCTACCAAGTTAGTACAGTAAAATTAGGCCAAAAAATGGCCAAACCCAAACATCCAAAAAAAAAAGTGAAACCTGTTGCAAATTACTTCTTACCCTTCCAGCAAGAAGGGGTAAAAAGTCCCAGCACTTTGCGCGTCGGGTTTTGGGGGGAAAGGGGGGGGGACAAAATAATCCTCTATTTAAATAAAAATAATTTCTATTACTTAGAAAAAAATCTCAAGCCTCGCAGAAACCACTCTATAATAGTAAAATAATAAACTCTCACAGAAAAAAATTCTAATTAACAGGGGTGCACAGGCGGGGGGGAATGGGGGGCGTCAGGGAGCAGCTTTGCGTCATTGAAATTTTTAAAGCAGTTTTTTCAAGGGGTATTTCTTTCTTTTTTGAAGGCTTTTATTCTGGATGGATACTCCGTCACACTTAAGGGGTGCGCCATCGCTTTTTTTTTGGGGGGGGGGGACCCTGAATTTACATTCTAAAATCAACTATTGCAGTGAAGTTCACGAAAAAATTTCCCTGATTTAAACTTTTCCGAAGCACAAAATGCCACACAATGATATAGTAATGTCAGAATGATAATTCTAAAAGATCTAAGCGAGCTCAGTAACCAAATTATTTGTGACTGGAGTTATTAAACTGTTTAGAGCGCTGGAAAACAAAATTCCTTTGCAGCATAAAAAAAGTTCAAATTGGCAAAAGTTTCCCTACTTCTTCTTGATTAACAAACTTCAACTATTCTACAATCTTTTGCCATCACCGTAAGGGGGGGACAAACCGAAATTGCCAATAGTGAGATGGGCAATGCTGCAATTCTGCATCCTCGAAGTCGGTGGGGGTTCTCATTTGCAAACGCCGAGCTACCTCTCTTTTACGCAGCTGGTTATGTGAATTATGCTAAATATGCGGACATATACTTTCAACACTATCTCAACCTTTTAAGTACATTATGCGATTAAAAAAAATTTGATCACATCAAACATCAGCTATACAACGATCTAACTCAGTGACAAATTCAGGTGGTCTAGAACCTGTAGTGATTGAACGATAGAACAAGTCTTGATGAGAGCAATGAGCAATACAACTATAGAATGCTAAATATTTACACCCTTTTGTCTCCCAGTTTGGAAATCACAATCCGTTTCTAAAGCCCCCAGAAGTTTCTTCCCTCTTAAGTTGGTAGTGGTATTGCTCGTTGATGATAAGGTGAGTTGCGATGAGACCTTTAACGTTCGGGTAGTAACATCAAAGGATATTGAAAGGCAAACAATTTTGTGGCATTTCTTTGTAAAGGAGGTAAACAGTTATGTCTTAGCTTCTGTTAGGAGAGTAGTTTCTATTGGTAAAGATGTGTAAGCCCAAACCATCTTTTCCACCGAATGGTATGAACAGTAAAGATGGAATAACAAATTGTTAAGAACTTCTGGTACGAGTTATGCGCTGATCCTCCATCAGTATTCGATGAATCTGGTTTCAGAAGGAAAGAAATCTTGTATAGTTGAAGTGCTATTATCTGAAGCAAAAGGTTCCTCCACCATCAGAGAACAGCTGGTGTCATATATGAGGCAGTGAGAAGCAAAGGGATGTAAGTGGACACTTTCAAGTTTTGAATAAAACGCGTTTAAAGATAAGATCCTAGGTAGGCTTTCATTGATTTTCTTTTCTAAATTATGCTGTATAGGAGCAACTACCAGGTCTACTAGTACCATCTCTTGCCTCAAGATAGAGGAGAGGTTCCCCAACCATTTGTACTGGTTATCTCCAAATTTTTAATTTTGCCACTTGCATCCCTTTGCTTCTCACTGCCTCATATGTAATAGATGGAAGATACCTGCTTGATCATATTTTTGGTAATGATCGGTAAGCTTCAATGAAATATGCCAGCAATGCAGTGTATAGGTAATTTGTAAGTATGGGAAAGCTAGTGTCATTTTTGATGGGTGCAAAGAAAGCACCACAGAAATACAATCTGCGTCCTATTACAACTGTCAAGCCTTCTGCTCTAGAAGACTTTCAGCGTCTCAAATCTTCTGCTTGCTCTGAGGAGTTCATTGGATGTAGTGAATGTTTGAAAAGTTTGAAAGTGGACTGAAGTGCTCAATTATATGCACAAACTGTGTTAGACATAGCTGCAACAATAACGAGTTTGCTGAGGATCTAGATTCCAAAAAACATCTTGATAACGAAAACTTTTTGTTAGAAGCTTAGGAGAAATCATTTGAAAGCAAAAAAAAACAGTTCAGCGTAATTTTTCTGGCCATTTAATCAAATGTGCACCATTAGAGGGGATGGGGGAAAGATAATATTTTAGTATATAATTTCGTTTTGGGAGGTGGGCTATTGTTCTTATGGGGTGGACAGTCCTGATTTAATGCATTTTTGATTTGCATGAAATAATACTTCTACTTGAAATAAAAGGGAAAGGTGGGGGTGAGGATTTATTTTATTTGGCAGAGGGGGGGGGGTGCTGTAGCTTTCAGAGGAGGTGCATCATCGATCTTGGAAAATAGACACACTCGATTTCTAACTTTAACTTAGCATTAAATAATGTTTCCATATGAAATGTATGGAGAGGGGTCGGGGGTACTTCTTCGTTTTACGGGGATAGGGGGGCTCTGTAGTATTGGTGGGTTACGTCATCTTTCTTGGGGGTCAAACACCTTTAATTTCATGCTTTTAAATTTAGTAAAACATAATATTCTCTCTTTAAATTTACTCTAAAAATTCTGGAAAAATACCCAAAACAGCAATTTTTAGATACCCCCCCATTCCAAAACCCGACGCACAATGGGGTGGGACTTTTTACCTGTTCTTATTGGGAGGGTAATAAACAATTTGCACCAGGTTTAGCTTTTTTTTTTTTTTTTGGATGTTTGGGTCCGACCCCTATTTTTACTGTACTAAGTCGAGTAAATTTTGAGTTGAACGTTTTGAAGCTTATTGTAAATAAAGAATACTTAGTTAAAAATGAACAAATATATAAAAATTAGCAGAATTTTATCTTTTTTTTTTTTTTTTTTTTTTTTTTTTTTTTTTTTTTTTTTTTTTTTTTTTTTTTTTTTTGAGAATTGTGTTTGTATAGACTGAAATGTTATTGAATTTTTTTGCACGGTAAAAATAAATCCAAACTTGGTGACGGAGGCAAGTTTACGCGTTGACGTCTGAGCACCTTTACGCAAGTACTTGCTGTGTCTTACTTCCAAACGTGCTCTGACTTTTTTTTCGCTCCAAACTATTTCAACTTTTTTTACATTGTGATTTCAGGCAATTTAGTTTTGAAAATCAGCATTTAATTTTTAATTGATTTACAAATTCGTATCTTATAGCTTACACTCGTGTAATGCTGTCTTCGTGCCCGTTCAGCTTTTACTTTATACACTATTCTGTCTAATAAAGTTGCTTCATTTTGACGATGGTAAGACATTATGTTCAAAACCCTAACGGAACCACGTTTGGTGTCGAAATAAATATGCGTAAACGTGCCCCGTGTCCGGTGCAAGTATGAGCCAAAAAATAACATGAAGCGAAGATACTTTTATTTTCAAAACGTTTGATTTTTAATTATTTTTTTAAAAAGTCTGATTTTTCAAACAAGGTGTGGTCTTTATGACATCACTTGTGATGAATTTTCGCGCACTAGTCCACTGGTGGACGTAATGCTGATGCTTACTGTCTACCGCGTTTCCAGATTAAGAAGTGAATTAAATATTGTGCTCTACGCTCGCTATCAACCATATCGTTGCCAGCGCTTGTAAGTAAAAAAGGGAATTCAATACAGCGCTCTGCGCTAATTGCGTCAGTGAATGGCATTTCATCACTTGTGATGTGATGTACAGAGGCGTAAAAAATGAAATTGAATCTGCTCACCAATTAAAATAATTGTTTAAAAGTATTAAAATTTGTCAAGTTATTTTTAAAATGGTCAAAATCCTATGTTTTTAAGCATGCTCTTTGAAAAAAAAAATACTTTTAAAATTTCGTAAACGACCCCATTACACTTAGTGTGCTGATACATTTATCCATCATTTGTAAGATGATCTTTTTTTGGTTTGAGTATTTGGTTTTATTTCTAAATTCAAGATTTTATGACTTGAACTGAGATGTCGTACATTCTTTAACGAACATTTTTTGCAGGTACTTTGGAACCCAAAGATGGGGCAGGATGAAATTCTTCAGCGCATCCAACAAAACAATAAAAGAGGTGAGGAAATGGTTCAGTTGATCCAAAGCGAGCTTCCCATGTTAAGAAAAGTAGCTGAGAAGAAGTACTATGAAAAATTACTAAACGAATTGAAAGAAAAGAACACCCGTTTAAAACTCGAATTGGAATATTGGAAAAGTAAAGTAATTGAGGTTGAAGTTATGAATGGAATTCAGCAATATCCCTTGCCAAGTAGCTCTGTTAAAGTGCCTGCTGCTAAAGTTGAGCTCAAAGATGCCGCTTTGAGTTCTTCCTCGGATGTAGTTGATTCTAAATCCAGCGAAGCGCCAAGTAAAGCTGATGACTATAAATCAAAAAGTGGGGTCAATAAAGAAAAGCAGACTAAAACTGCTAAACCAGAAAAGAAACCAAAAGAAAAACCTGCAAGTACAAAAGAGGAGGATAGGGAAGTCAATGTTAGCAGGTTGGATTTTCGCGTAGGGCGAATATTATCCGCCAAGAAGCACCCAGATGCTGAGAGCTTATACGTTGAAGAAATTGATGTGGGGGAGGAAAAGCCAAGAACAGTAGTGTCCGGTCTGGTGAAATTCGTCCCTCTGGAAGAAATGCAAAATCGTCTTGTGATCGTCCTTTGCAATTTGAAACCAGCGAAGATGAGAGGCATAACCTCCGAAGCCATGGTGATGTGTGCCTCAACCCCAGAGAAAGTTGAAATTTTGATTCCTCCCGCTGGAAGTTTACCTGGTGACCGAGTTGTGTGCGAAGAATTTCCCGGTGAACCTGACGCTTTGCTACCACCAAAGAAGAAAATTTTTGAGCAAGTTGCTCCGGATCTTAAAACAAATATGGAAAAAATTGCCACCTATAAATCTGCTCCTTTGAAAGTTCTTAACAAAGGTGTCATTAGCTCTGCAACCCTTACAAATGTCATGATAAAATAATAAATGATGTTTAAACATGCAATTTTTTTTTGTCTTTCACTCATGTATGTCTAGTTTAAATAGTCATAGTGTAAACAAACATATGAAAACTGGTTGTTTGATCAATTTGATTATACAAGGGACGGTTGGAAAGTAACTTTTTTTATAATTAGAAAAAAAAGCACGAGTAGAAACATAGCAAAGAAATTTATTCAATAAAAATCTACCACTCTTAGACTTTTTCGCCATAGATCGCGTGATTCTCCGAACATTTGACACAGCATGGTACAAGTTTTTGTGGACCTTCTTAGAATGTGCCGCTTTTGTAGTCAACCACGAGATAACATGTTATTTCAGCTCGTCATCGCTGTTGTACCTCTGATCGTCAAGGAACCGCTTCAGATGCCGAAACAAATGAAAGTTGCTTAGAATTAGATCGGGACTGTACAGAGGATCTTCAAAAACTTCCGTCTGAACGACTCTTACAGGGCTTTGTAGGAGTTAATTTATCAGGGCATTTATTGAGTAGCGGTAAATATAATTGATAAAAGAACTCCAAAAACAGTCATATCGTAATAATTTTCAGTAGTATTAGCTTTAATTCTGATAATAAATTATTTGGAATAAAACGTAATATGTACTTTGGAGTTTCTCAAGTACAAAACCTAATCAAATATTCCCTGAGCAATTTTATTTCACTAATGCCGATTAATCACATTACTCAAATAAATAATTGTATACTTTTCATTAAGAAAATAGCATAAAATTATTGGTTACTGTGTATTACAATTATTTAATTTATGTAAATACTCTTTTAAATTTTTGGAGGGTTTCTTTCTGTTTTCTTTTTTAATTTAAATGTATGGGACTTCACCCAATATTTTTTTTTATTAGTCTAATATGAAAACAACTGGAGAATGCGTGTTTCTCTTGAATAAATTTTAAAAAGTAGAAGCCAAGTTGGTTGAATCAATGGAAAGTTGCGGAAAGACAAGCACAAAAAAAGAAGCATAAATTCAACATTTTCTCTCACTTAGAATCTTTAAGGACCGTGAAATGTATGAAACGGTGAGAAGCAAAGGGCTGTAAGTTAAATATTTGGAGATAACCAAACCTCTCCCCTCTGTCTGGGGGTAAGAGCTATAGAGTATGATTTAAAATAACAATAATAATAATAATGAAAGCCTACCTAGGACCGCATTTTTAAACGAGTTATACTCATAATTTGAAAATGTCCACTTACATCCCTTTGCTTCTCAATTCCTCATATATGTCCCCTGAGTTAAAAATGTATTTTATGAATTATCTAATACAAGTAAATTATATTATTCTCATGTTTTTGCGTCATCAGAATCATAATATTACCCAAAAATAATATATATATATATTGTTAAGAAACACCAAAATTTAATTTTGAAAATATCACATGTGTTTTTAACAATTGAATCGGTAAGATAAATAAATACCTTTGTGCTGAACAATAAAGTAAGACAAAACAACGTTAGAAGAAGCACAAATTTGTAAATTACAGCAGACACGTGTTTCGGCGTTATAAGGAACGCCTTTTTCAATGCAGAAAATAATGAGCTTATGGATGAAAAGACATCCGACAAAAGCTCCGACATAGCTTTTGTCGGATGTCTTTTCATCCATAAGCTCATTCTTTTTTGCATTGAATTTACTGTAATTTACAAATTTGTGCTTCTTCTAACGTTGTTTTGTCTTACTTTAATTGAATCGGTAGTTTGAAGAATTATTTGAAGGTTCAAACAATTTTTTACCACTAAAATTCAAATTTTCATATTTTTGCGCTTGTTCCCTTCTTCAAACTGGTGATTTAATTGCATTCATACTATCATGGTTCTACTTTTATATTCAGTTTCACGATTATTTCTAAACTAGAAAGTCGCCCGTCAAGGTATGACGGGTGAAAATTGCTTCTACTCTTCTACATTTGAACGAAGCCATTGCCTGTTTGGTGACATTTTGATAGTTTAAATTTTGACCCTAACTCCAGTAAATAGCTTTAATAGTTGACCACTTTTTCGTTTCTTCACTCTCCTAAAATGAGTCTTACCAGTAAAACAGTTAAGTGACCGTAACCAGTTCAGCCTTGTCAAAATAAAGCATTTCTCCAATATCACCAAAAAATATTATCAAATTATCATGCCGTGGCGCGAGTTTCATGTTCGATGACGTCAGCGTTACTCCATCATTCGCTTTAAATCCCCTATATATACGAGCCGACGCATCAGCTGGCGAGTTATCGCGTTTGGTGATTGTTCACTGCGAGCAATAATTAGCGGCATGTGAATCGTTTAATAAATAAAATCTTATTTTCGGCGAAATCCAAAACTTTGCTGTGGTAATGCTAGCAGCGCAACAATGAAAAGTCCGATCCAAAATGGCTAAACTTAAACTTATGCGTCAGCCTATCTACAGTGGCTCCCAAAAGTGTTCGTACACTTTGAAATTTTTTAGTAAAACCAAATTAACGCAAAACTGAATTCGAATATGAAGTCCAATATTTTTTTTACATCATTCCTATGTCATTCTAAATAAAACCCTGTAGTTTTTAAAAAAATATTGAGGGATCTTCTTTTTGAAATGAGTCAAAAAACGAAAAGACAGGGAAATAATGCGCCGCAAAAGTCATCGCGTACTTTCAAATATTTTCGAATGAATTCGTGATTAAAACTATCATATGCCGTTTTTTTTTTTTTTTTTTAATATTTTTGCATTGTGTTGACCCTTGAAAATCATTTGGCTTGAATTTTTTGTTTATTTATTCCTTAATATTGTGCTTATTACTTTAAAATGGCTGGTATTCGTAAAAAACCACAAACACCATTCGAAATTTGAATTTTTTCCTCACAGTGGCGCTAAATTGGTTTGATATGTCTCTAAATTAGTTATTTTATTCCATTCTATAATAAAGTGCTTGATAAAATGCTTTAAAGAAAAGAATCGGACCGAAAATAAGGTAAGAAAAGTTCAACCGGCAAAGTTGACAAAGCGTGATCGGAGATTTACAGTTAAAAAAATTTACATTTGAGTGCTGTAAAAGTTTCTGCACAGTTAAATAGAAAATTTTACATTTAATTTTCCCCTAAAATTGTTCGCCAAGTTCTCCGATTAGCTGGATTAAAGGGGACCTCTTCCCGCAGAAATTTTCTAGGCCGTGCGAAAAACAGAAAGCTTACGCTTTTCGTCGCAAAATCAATAATAAATTAGCTTTTAAGCTTATGTTTACATATGTATACGTTTGGGAATTACGTCTTACTTTCAGGTAAAAATAAATTCAACATTTTTGGTTGGTTAAATTGTTGTATAATTGTAAGTAGAAGAAAAAATTAGGAACTAAATCTTAAGAACTTAGTTGGACTAGTTAATCAGGACGGTGAAGGTGTTGCTGTGTGAGGGTGCATATTAGCATTAGGACTTGGTAGTTTGGAATTTTTTGATGAAATAATGATTAATGCTGTTCGTTTAAATGTTTTGAAAACCAATTTTAAAATCTTAGCCAAAAATTTGGTTATCGGAAACAACTTTATTTTTTATTAAGATAACGATAAGAAGCACATACAGTTTTCAACGTTTGCGTCTAGTGTCTCAAAAATTGTCCTAAAAGTTTAGAAAATACTCCTTCAATCTCCAGATTTGAGCTTAATGTAACATATTTAGAGATATCTATAGAGCTAGATTACGAATATATGGCTTTGAAACGAATATAGAGCTAGAAACAGTAAGACTTGAAGTGTTGTTGAACACTTACTCAGAAATTACGCAAAAAAAGACATAAAAAAGAATGAAATCTATTCCAAGACGTTTAAAAGGTGTTGTTGATACTGCGTGATATTCTACTAAACAGTAACTTAATAAAAAGTTTGATTATTCAATAATATATAGACATTTTTTAAAGTGTACAAAAACTTTTATGACATAAAATTTCCGGCACTTTTTGGTTTTTGATTTTTAAAAAATTAAGGTTTAATATTCTTTTAAAAAATGTCATGTAGTTTTGTTGAAAATTGATCATAGATCTTATAATTAAATACCTATTCCGAAATATTAATTCTAACCAATGGAGAGGGTCCTATTTCAGTGAAAGTCGTAGGTGCACGAACACTTTTGGGAGCCACTGTATATAGCGGCTCTAACGCTCTAATCGATGCCGCTCTAATTCTTTTATATGAGGATTGAAGATTAAATGTTGGGCATGTCACATTAATTGTTCAAATATTTGTGGGTTAAATTATAACGGTTACCGACTGCTCCTCATTTAATGGGGTTTCTCGGCAAAAACTAAAACTCCTCAAACAAGTTATTTTGCTTAACATTTTTCACAAAAATTCGTATAACGAGCGTTACAGCAATCACTCAAATGGTAATCGAAACTTGTAGGAAATACACTAGATGACCATAAGTATTAGGACACTTTCAAAAAATCACACTTTTATAGGTTTCTCGAGAAGTAAGAGACCAATTGTTCTCTAACTTTTGTCACATAAAAAGGTATGTTCCCACTGCCATTAAAATAATATATAAATTTCCAATAAAAATTAATTGCCCACGCATTTAGGGGATCAGCAACACATTGAAGAAAACAAAAAGTTTTTTTTTATCATTCCTCATCGTAAATAGCTGGGAATAAGCTGCAAATTTCAGACATTAGTTAACCTACTATTTACAACTGTTTTTACATACTTTCAAGAAATTATTAGTGATATTCATGAAGATTTAAGCCTTTCTTTCAAAACTACGAATTTTATTTGAAGTTTTTTGGCCTATAAAACGCAAAGTTTTCCATCAAAACTTTCAGAAATTTTGACCGCATACAAGAGAAGTATAGTACTAAAATTAGAAATTGTAATGTTGAAAATTTGATGAAATATGAACGTTTAAAGCAATTAATTTTTCACTGCGTATGCGTGAAAGATAGCAGTTTTTAACTTTCATAATCTAAACCTCAATTAGATTCCTCAACTCATAATAAAATTCCAGTTCAATATCTTAAAAATTCAGAAACTTATCAGCGATCTAATGAGCCGAATTTTGAATAGATCTTGGATAGGCGACGACTCGATAATGATTGTTCGCAAGTTTGCGAAATTTGCTTGCAGTCGCTCAGTGTGATTCGTGATAAAAACAGGTTGTTTGTGAATGATCTCTCATGTTTCGTCGCCTGCCCAAGGGTTATTCAAATTCGGCTCATTAAATCACTGATAACTTTGAAATTTTAAGGTATTGAACTGGAATTTAATTGTGAGATGGAGAATCTAGTTGGGATTTAGGTTAGGAAAGTTATAAATTGCTATCTTTCGCTCATGCGCAGTGAAAAATTAATTGCTTTAAATGTCCATATTTTATAAAATTTCCAATATTTTAATTTCATTTTTTAGTAGTATACTTTTGTATTCTGTCACGTTTCCAAAAAGTTTAAGTTTTGAACACTTTGCATGTCATGAGCCAAAAACCTTCAAATAAAATTTGGAGTTTTGAAAGAAATGCTTATAACTTCATGAATATCAGTGATACTTTCTCGAAAGTATGTAACGAAATTGTACATAGAAAATTAATTTCTGGGGGGGGGGGAGATTTATAGCTTATTCCAGTTATTTACGATAGATGATGATCAAAAAAAACATTTTTGTTTTCTTTAATTTGTTACTGGTCTCCGAAACGCAAAGGTGATACAACTTTTATTGGAAAATGACAGCTGGGGCATACCTTTTGTATGACAAAAATTACGAAGCAATCAGTCTCTTATTTCTTGAGAAATCCTTAAAAATGTGAATTTTTGAAAGTGTCCCAATACTTTTGTTCATATAGTGTATCTGCTACCAGACATTTTCCGCCAGAGAAGACTTGTAGAAAGACAAAAAAAGACACCCATTCTTCTTTTACATGATCTTTATATTCAATGTGATAAGTATTTTTGCTGTGTGCGGGTAAACGGCAGAATCTTCAGAAATGAGTTTTCGAGATACTTGAAGAAATGTGTGGTCTATTCAATTCTAACAATAGGAAAATGTTGGAATTAGACCTTTTTTTCAGCGAAAACAAATGAGCGAGTTGTACAATAAAGTACAATTGATGACAAAAATGCAAAAAAAATGAAAAATTTGCTGTTTACTGCCCTTTACCTGCACACGGCAGATTTCCTCTTGAAATTTTGTTAAAATGTTTAATAATATTCTGTTTTTACTATATTTTAATGTCATTAAGACTGGCATGTAGTTATGTAAAATTACTTATCCTCATATAAATAATAGACAATGATCGAGTAACCCGCTAGTTTCAACAATGAAACTCGCGCCACGGCATGATTACTCTATTATATGTTTTGGTAATGTTTCACATGCAGGGAAAGGCTTTATTGTGAAAAAGCTGAACTCGATCCGGTAACTTAACTGTTTTACGGGTAAGACAGTAATTTTAGGGAAATGAAGAATCAAAAAAGTGGTTGAAAATTAACGCTATCCACTGGAGTTTAAAGTTAATCCACTGGAGTTAGGGTTAAAAATTCATATATCAAAATATCACCAAACAGGCATTGTTCGGTCAAATGTAGTAAATAAGTAATTTTCACCCGTCATACCCTGACGGGCCATTTTTTATTTTATAGCAAAAGCGAGATCTAGTTTTTTAGAAGTGTTCTACTAATTAAAAGATAAGTATTTTTATCCTAGTATTTTAGATTATTATCAAAGTACAAACTTGTAGGTATAAGGAAAGGGTTTTGGTTTGTGCTTCCTTTTGCATAGTGAAAGAAAGGAAGTATTGTAATTGCAAAATAAAAAATAACCTCTAATTTTGACCTTAATTTCTATTTTGTTCACCCCCGAATGAATGTTGAGTAGATTTTTTCAGCCCGTTCGCACGTACATATGTATTTTTGACCGTCCCCGAGTTAAATTCTACTAGTTTTCTCGTAATTTTTGTGTGTACATATGTATGTATTTCGTATAACTCTAAAACAGTAGTAGAAAGTCGAAACTTAGCATGTAGGCTCAGAGTGCGGTTTAGTTTTGTACCTCCTCTTTTGGTTGCATTCGAATGTTCCAAAAGGAGTCTTTTACATCTTTTTTTTTTTCTTTTTAGGAAAATCGGAGTAAACTTCAATGCTGACTAAGTGATGCTATAATTTGGCGACCACTTTTCGATACATCAGAAAGTTTTTGGTCGCAAGTTGGCGACATATTTCCTCCCCCCCCCCCCCCGTCCCTCCGCAAAGAAATCATTTTTCGAATCTTGTTTCAGTTTGGCGATATTTAGTGCGAAATCCATTGAATCATGTTAAAATTGTCAATATTTGGAAAATAAATCTCTGTGAAACACTTTCTTGCATCGGTCCGTGACAAACTAGGGGTGTAATGATTTAGTGTTTTCTTGCTCACTCTAAGGTATTCCATTTCTGTTCTTTACACGCGTTCCATACAGTTTTAGGTCGCAGACGCTTATAGAAACATTTTTATTTCATTAACCTGCAGTCTGAAACTACAATTCTCAACGTTTACCGTTGGTTTCATATGTGTAGGAAAGCAAAAAATATGTCTAAAAAGCTATACATTTAAAAAGTTCTGCTTCTAAGGCTTGTTCCCGCAGCCATTCTTTTGAGCTATTAAAAACACTCGATAAGTAGATAGACGCAAAAAGAAGTGCGGAATGCACACCAGATTTTTTTTTTAATGTGTTCTAACACAATATTGAATACTGCGCCATAAAGTTTCAAAAAGTTCCTCAAATTGTTTATCTAAGGTTTGTCAACCCTGTAATAATCTTGTGAATTTTTGAAAACATAATTGTAGCTTTGCTGCTCTAGAAACATTATTGAGTAAGACAGAGAGAACACACGCTTTATGTACATATGTATTTTTTAAGAAATTGAAGCCGGAGGTTCTACCGATGTATTTCCAAGACCCTTAGCTTCTTGAGATGCATCTTGAATGAAAACACTCCATTAGCTGAATCTCAATTGGTTGTTAATTTAAACTTAGATATCGTTGCAAGTTTATGAAGCACGTTTTTTGAAATTGCATTAAAACATGAATTAAAAATGCAAACCCAATCCGCCAGCTACTTTATACGATCCCTTTGCGAGATTGGTAAAAACTATTCTCGCGAAGCGATCATGTTATCATAACACCTCTCATCATTGCACCGCTGTATCAATTTTCATTCTTTGCTTTGCTATTGAGATAAATCGGGAATTGGGGATGGTCGTCAAGTTTTTGCGTGTGTAATTTTGCCTTTTGTTGGGAATATTGCTCCCTCGTTAAGCATGGGGAGGGATCAGAATCATCAGAAAGATATAGAAGAAAGTTTCGTGATGGATGGAAAGCTTCTCGCTAGAGGTCTTGGGATACATTTTGATACAAAACTTTGCTTTATTGAATCTTAATTGGTAATTCATTTAAAATTAGATATTGTTGCAAGTTTATGAAACACGTTTTTGAAAATGCATTAAAGTGTAAACCAATCCACCAGCTACTTTATTCGGTCTCTTCGCGAGATTGGTGATAACCATTCTCACGAAGCGACTCCGTTATCATAACCCCGCCCATTTTCGCACGGATGTATCCCATGATTCCGGCTTCAATTTCATCTCCTTTTTACCATAGACGCGTCCTTTCTATCTAAATTTCTTTACTCTATGAGAAACATATGGCCCATCTATTTAAACAAAATATAACGAATCAATTTTTTCAAAACTTGACACTCTGTAAAAAGCACTTATTTTCGCGAGCTGGTAGTAATCGCGAAAATTTAAGCCACGCCAAAAATTTCGAGGCTCGAAAATTGACAAAATCTATTTAATTGCTGAACATCTTATGGAACACTTTTTCATAGAAAAAATAAACAATAAGGAAAGGACTAAATCGACAAGCTTTTGGTATATGATATGAAAATATAATTTTTAACCCAAACAAATGCGTTTTTCTCTTATTCTTGAATTCTCGCTACCAGATTGGTTATTAGTTTTTCAAGATCAGCTTTTCGGCGATTGCTCGTTTCCAAGACTTCAGCGTGATTCGCCGATCTTTCTACGTCATATTCCATGACGCATTCATTAGTTATCAAGGAGAGGCCGAATACTCGAAGACCACAATGCTTTGCTGCTATAACTTCATGTGCTGTACTCATACCTGAAAATAAGAAAAACAACTGACTTTGGCGGTTCAACATAGCACTGTAAATGAGAAAAAATAACCCTCTACAACTCGCTCCGTAAGCAGAACTTTCAGTCCGAGAAAATAAGTAACGGAATGCGAGGCACAAAGTGAAATAGTTAAGATAACTTGCTTTTTTCAAAATGAAGAAATTTGAAATTTGTTCTGAAATTTTCGATCATGAAGAAAGAACAAGGTATTTTTGATCAAATAAATGAGTAAATAAAAAATTAATGAATAAATGAAAACAAAATGAAACAGTAAAAGAATAAATTAATTAATGCATATAAAAAAAAAAGTACATGAATGAATGAAATAGTGCATTAATAAGAAAATTAGTGAATGAATGAATAAGCACGGGAATTATTAAATGCAGAAATGTAAATGAAATAATTAATAAATGAACATGTAAGGATTTTGATAAAGGATTGAATAAGTAAATGAATGAAGTGCGACACTGCGACATCCGAAATCTTGGTAAAAGTAACGACATTTTTTATAATAATATGTATAGGTAGTAAAGCGTGGTATGTGACAAAGGTAGGTTAAGGGGTAAGGTGAAACGTCACACTTTGTAACAAAGTATGGTCAAATATACTGAAAAAAGGTACGACATCATTAATGGGCAGCTCCTTTTTCCGTTTTTAAAGATTCAGTAATAGAGCTTATCTTTTTTTCTTATTATAAAGTTTTATAATAATAAGTCTGGATCTCTGTGACGCTCATAGCTCCTAGACCGTTCGCCCGATTTTTATGAAATTTGGCACAAAATTAGTTAGTAGCTCAAGGGATGCACCTCGAAGCTATTTTTCTAAAATTCGATTTTGTTCCTTTTTTGTTTCAATTTTAAGCCCATCTTTCACGTAAATTTGATGATAAGAGGGAGAAATATTTCATTCTCATGAAAAAAGGATGGTTGTCACAATAGGATAGATGTTGCATATCCCAAGCTCTCTCTATTGTGGCTACCGACCTCAATTTTTTTTTTTTTTTTCGCGGGTAAGATTATTGCAGCTTTAAGGTACTCTACTTTTATATTTATGCAGAATGGCAGCGGGTTCACATCCCGCATCAAACTGTAGACTTCTAAAAATTTATTAGGTGTTCTTTAAGGCAGTATGGTTATGCCGACAGTTTGGTTATCCATGGGCACCGATATGCAAATTTTTAAAGGAGGAGGGGCTCGGATATTTCTCCCTGGTTTAGCAGGATATTTTCCGCATGGAAATCGATTTCAGTACAGATTAGACTTTTTAAAATTTGGCATTTTTAATAGCTTGTTCTTTAATGGCTGGAGGAAAAATGTTTTTTACATTTTTGCAAAGAAAAATATACTAAAAGCAAGGGAGTTCTAATTTTATGGGGGGGGGGAGACCTTGAGCCCCCACCCCCATATGGGAGTCTATGTGGTTACCACTTGAACTGCATCCTGTCTGCGAACTCTCGCTAATGCGATACATTTACTTCATCTACCAGATCGTTCGCACTCTCAGCTTCAATGAAATACCACCTGCCTCCACCTCGTTCATTCTCTATTCCGGACTGATGAGTTCATGTCATGACAAGGACGAAACTGCAATCTCCGGATGGGATAACCGGGCTGACGGTATATTGCGTGTAACATGGTTAAAATTTTCAAAAAAAAAAAAAAACCGACTGGATGAGAGCAAGTGTCTCCTGACGTTATGTTATCTGCTGCTGTTGCATGTTGCATTTTATGAATAATAAAATATTAGTTTAAAAACTAAAAAAACACGCTTTCGTAGCAAAATGAACTAAAAAGTAAAAAATAATCTTTGGATGATAGTAGTTGATCAATCACTTAATTTTAATGTAATACAAAAAAAGCGTGGGGTGCTGTCTATTTACATTTTTGCATGGACAACAAGCAGAAGAAATTCAAGACAACTGATAAGAAGCCCCCCACGCTTTTTTGTATTACATTAAAATTAAGTGATTGATCAACTACTATCATCCAAAGATTATTTTTTACTTTTTAGTTCATTTTGCTACGAAAGCGTGTTTTTTTAGTTTTTAAACTAATATTTTATTTTCTTCTTTTTAGTTTTTACTTGTTTTACGGAAAAATGTCGATGTAATGTTGTGCGGTAATCATATCTACATTACTTTGAAAATTTGAGATGCATTTGAATAAAAGTTTTGTTCAACAATGGTCTGATCAGCAATGAATTTCCAATTGAAGGCTCACCTAAATTTTGGCATGGAATTAGTTAAAAACAATTATATTTCATGTTCTAGTTACCTTGGAACATTGGAACAAATTTTTGTCTGATGCAAAAAAATTAAAGGTTTTTGTAGATATTTTTAAATAATTTTTACGAGCATTTTTTAAATATATTTTTAAAATTTTTTTCCCTTTTCACATTGTTGGGATTTATGCCAAAAAATTGATTAAAATTGAAGGAAACTAACAATTAAAAGAGTTAATTAATTAATTTGATTATAGAATATTGCATTGTCATCGGGTCTGAGGTCACGTGCCAAATTTCAAAAGAATCCGATCGCAGGAAGTGGGCGAAATTTTAGCTGCAAGATTCCGTTACAAGATAACATACATACATACATACATACAGGTGAAGCTAATAAAAGCGTGTTAAAAACTAAACATTACGGTTAAGTCTTTTACTTATTTTAAATGCATGCGACAACCATCACTATTACATGCAACAACCAACCCATGGTAGGGGGTAGGTTGCCACATTTGAAAAGAGTTTTCAAAAATAGAAAATATTTTTTTTTTTTTATGGTAAAAAAACACTATCTAAACAGTGGTATCATGTAGATAAAATGCTTACTTACGAAATTCTTGTATGAAAATGTTCGTACACATTAACAAAATAATTATAAAAACTAAAAACAAAAATATGTGACAACCAACCCTTCCAAGGGCGCCCATATCGGGGGGCAGGGGGGCCTCGAACCTCCCTCCCCCCTTGGAAATTAGAACTTCCTTATTTTTAGCACTTTTTTTTTTTTTTTTTTTTTTGCAAAAATATAAAAATATTTCTTCTCCAGCCATTAATGAATAAATAATTAAAAATGTCAAATTTTAATGACTAATATTTCCTGAAATCTGCCTCCATGGAGAAAATATCCTGCTAAACCATGATTAAAACTTCTGAGCCACCCCCCCCCCCCCTTACAATTTTGCATATGGGCGCCCATGATCCTTTCTTGAATTTTACTCACCAACTGCGTCTGCTCCCAAAAATCTTCAGAGCCCTTAGTTCTGAGACTGTTTCGTAACATGGTCCGCCGACCATGGCGTACACTCCCTCCGTTATATGTTCGCCGAACCCAAGATCTTCGGCTATTTCTCTCGCAATCTTCCGCAGCTTGAGATCGTAGGCGTTATTAATGGCTGGAAATCGTGGACCCCACCTAATACAAATATGACAATGTTACTGAATTAAAATTTTAGAACATTGTGCAGGTAAGGAGTACAGTTAGATCCCTTCACTCTAAAAACAACTATTTCAAAAATGACGAAAAAGTACTCAAATTTCGAACATATCGCGAGTTAAAATGGCTCCGACTACGTGGTAATCAAATATGAAACATTCAAACACTCATCAAATACTCAAATCAACATGTGTGTTCATTTTTGAGGTATTTGTGCTCATTTGTAATGATTTCAATACTAAATATTATGTACTCATTTTTGAGTCTGAAATAATTCAGCACACTATTTAAAAACATGGGTATACTCATTTTTGAAACAAAAGGTTTGATGATAATTTGAAAGCATGAATGTTCTCATTTTTGAAAACTTCATTTTTCTCAGTGTTTGCAATGAAATTCAAGGGATTGCAAATTTTGCTCGTTGTACCGAGAATTTCGAAGAAATGGAAATCAAGTAATGTAATGGCAGTTGCATTATTAATGGCAATTACATTTTAATGAGATTTTAATGTATCTTCTATCAGGATGATACGAATAAAATATTTTTGAAATATTTTCCTGGTTTAGAGGAATACAAGTTTTGAAGAAAGAAGTGTCTGCAATTTTAAATGCTGTTTGCATCTAGTAACTTTTTTTTTTTTTTTCAATTTTATTTATATACTCGCTGCTTGCTCCGTCGCCCGGCTTTGCACTGTCAACCTAGAGGAGAAACGTTTCGTCAAGTGACGTATCGGTCAAGTTAAACAATCGGGCAACAAATCAAAGAAAAAAAAATAGTGTAAAAGTTCCCATCAGATCAATGACAACAGTCCCTAAAAATCGCTTTAACATTTGGACATTAGAGGCAAAAAGCACTATTGTCCGTTTTCCACAAGCAGGCACTTGACTCCTCCCTCGTCACGTGGTATCCGATGATTCTATTTCGCTGTTTTTGGCAGAAGGTATATTCGGATCTTAGGATTTTGTTGTAAAAGCAGCAGTTTTTAAAATGTAAGAATAACTAAAATGACAACAGACAAGTGAAGCAAGTGATATAAAGGACACTAAAACTCTTTTTTCACATTAAAATGCACACTCAAATTAAGGATGTCTGGTTGTCTTCTTCAGAAGCACGTGGATAGCTTACCGATCACCCCCGCGTAAAATGGAACTCTGCGTTCGAGGAGCCGTGGCGAAGTGCCTTCTCATGAAAAACGGACAACAGTCACTAAAAATTCCATTTCCGGTGAGGTTGAGTCATGCATTGGGAGAGCTTTAAAATGTTTGCACCGATCTCGGCCGTGGAAAAAAATTGAGGGTATATTAGTCGTGAGTGTCTTTTTCCCTATGAATAAAAATTTAAATTTATCGCAAAAAGAAAAACATTTTTTGTAACTGTCGATATGTCTAATCCAACACGCAAATATTTAAATCAGACTAAAAGTTAAAATCAAAAAATATATGTTTTACTCATCACCCAGTAGATTTCTTAAACAGCAATATTTCAACAAATCAGTTAGTGGAAAGTCGCCTGATTGTTCAAAAAACACCAAGTTATCGTTTTTCACTGAATAACTATAGTTTTCCATTTATATTTGATGGGCGTAACTTAAATTCATAAGCCTTTGAATCAATGCTGTCAAAACAGCGTTTTAGAGAATAAGCAACCTGATTATTCCACTGAATTCTGCTGCTGTGCAATTGAGTCAAACACACACATTTACTTCAATATCAAATACTTCGGATTACTTGAACTCCAGTGTAAAATATTCCTTTGTTCTCACCTCTCATCGTTTCTGCCTCTCAAAGGATTGTCTCCTGCAAATCCTGGAAAGTTGATGTGATCTTTTATAATCATGATATCTCCAGCTCGGAAGTCCGAGTTGAGACCGCCGGCGGCATTCGTAACAATCAAGGTCTTCACTCCAATCAGTTTCATCACACGAACCGGCATCGCACACTGCAACGAAATTTTCAAAATGAGAAAATCCGAAACCGAAATAAAGCGTTGTTTGCAAAGATGCAGCATTTGAAACACTTGGTAGGAGAAGTCAGGGAGGTCCATCCCCCTGACAAAGGTGTCCCCCCCCCCCAAGTTCGGCGCAAATCACCCCGCCCCCCCTCTCATTTTCGTCAAGCCTTTTTGTTTTTTATTTAATTTAATTTTATTTTATTTTATTTTATTATTTTTTTTTTTGCCCTTTTTTTATTTTATTCATTTTTTAATAATAATTATTATTATTTTGTTAAAAACGTTTTGTGCTACACCAATAACATTTACATACATACACCCAAAATAATTAAATAAAATAAATCAATACAATATTAAAATCCCCCCCCCCCCCCAATCTCCTCCTGTGAGCACCCTTGGGAGAAGTACTGCACTAAAGCAGATAATCTCAAACAAAATCACCTACCGAAAAACAGCATGTGTTGTCGCAACATTTCTAAATGTTGATGTTGTTAACTTGTAGGAATTCGAAGTGAAAGACAGAATTAATAAGAATTAATAATTTTAAAACCTAAATATTTATCCAAGTTTACAAAACTTGAAATGTCCCCCCGACCCCTCGCGCGCCTTCGAGAGAGTTATCTCTCGAGAGTACTGTCTGAGCACGGATTGTAAGGAAAGGCAAAAATACGGTTTACAGACGGAAATGGGCGCATCTATTAGTTTTTAGGGATGTCAGCTTTTGCAGATGTGAGTTGGCCTCTAAATTAAGCAGCCTCTCATTCAAATAAGCGGAACACGAGCATCAAATTTTTACTTTTCCCTCTTATTCAGGTAGAGTCTTCTAACTGGACGTTTGCCAATTGTATACAATCCGTGGTTGGACTGTAGTTTCTCGTTTAGTCATCGAGTCTATGAAAAAAGAGTGTTTTTATCGTCTTTTTTCCAATCTGTAGTGCTTAAATTTCTAATGCTTCAATTTCTGGTTTTAAATAGAATTGTTTTCGCTTCTTAGTCTCTAGAGTTTTTTTTTTTTTTTTTTTCTTTTTCTCTTCTTTTTACGAAATCACAATGCCTAAACCATCAATGTTCAAAATGCACTGACTACGATTTTTTTTAAATTACCATAATAAGGCACAATAAGCATTGAAATTTTCATACAAGTGCTCTATGGCATTGCATAGTTTCCATCGATGACAGTTTCAGATGCTAATTTACTCCGCAGAGTTGATCAGTAAACCATATGATGGTGTAATAATAAAAAAAAAATCTAAATCAGTGGCAATCGAAAAACAATAGTAAAACATGATTTTCTACGCTTAAACTCTTATGCCCTCGTCTCGTTATCTAAATACGAGTCAAACAATCAGTGAGTTTCATTGCGAAATGGAAGATGTCTTTTGCCCGCGTTGTAAAGGGTGTTTTTTTTTTTTTAGAGGTATAAAACTTTAAGTTGGCAACACTGTTTGATATGTGTGCCATTTTGATAGCTGTCACTTGTTTTGTGTTCAGTTCGGTTTACCATTTCATCATGAATAGACAACAAGGCGGTGCAACCTGCCACACAGCGCGCGTCACAATTGGTTTATTGAAAGAAACGTTCGGTGAACGAATAATTTCGCGTAATGGACCCGTGAATTGGCCTGCAAGATCATGCGATTTAACACCATTACCATTACCTCCGAGGGTCCCCTGTTCCTGTCACTGCGATTTAACACCGGTGGACTACTTTTTGTGGGGCTATGTGGAATCTCTGGTCTGCACCGATAAGCCACAGACGATTTACGCCTTGAAAGAGAACATTCGCCACCTTATTACTGACATACGGCCTCTATTGCTGCAAAAAGTGAGAAAATTGGACTTTCCGATTAGATTTTCTCCGAGCCAGCCGAGGTGGCCATATGCCAGAAATCATATTTAAATAAAAATGGCAAAGAATCATCTTTCGAATAAAGCAACATTCATGCCAATTAACAACATTTAACTGTGTTTTATTTGAACCTTAAGTTCTCTACCTCTAAAAAAAATATCCTTTAGACTACCACACGTAGATGGTGAAGTCACGTGTTACTTTCTATTTCTCGCCAAGTTTTTAAATTTAGCTACTTTTCTTCAAATTTCGGCCGACTGAAAGACGCTAATGCGTCAAATAATTTATGCGTAAAAAAAAAGTATCACTACACTCTCTCGATTGGTACCCCTTTTTTTTCATTACACAATTCGTGTAGGTCTCCAGGGAGAAACAGATTATTAATATTTAAAACTTTCCGTTTGAGATGATTTATTTAAATAAAAATTCCATGAGACATTGAAGACATTGACGTCTCCGAGAGGTAGGTGAGTCTATAATGCTCGTGAAATGAATGACATCTAACAGACGTAATTTCAAGTCAAGGGATTAAACGCTTAAACATCCGCCTGAAAGAAAAGGAAAATTCTGTTATGAAATAAAAGTAACGAGGTCAAGCATAATCATATAAATAAGCGCCAATGATCGAGTAACCAGCGAGTTTCAACAATGAAACGCGTCAGGGCATCATAATTTGATTACATGTTTTGGTAATGTTTAACAGGCAGGGAAAAGCTTTATTGTAGCAAGGCTGAACGCGATTCGGTAACTTCACTGTTTTACTGGTTAGACTGTGTCATTTCAGGGGAATGAATAAACGAAAAAGCGCTCCAGAAAACGTAACTTTTGAACGCAAATATTTTTCAATTGCGAAACCTTTTTGTTTTCTTTTTTTTCATTCTTACATGAAAGTGTAACCTACTAGAAGTAACCATAAACAACCATAAACAATGGCGCAGTTAAGTACCAATTATTTTACTCATAAATAAAAAAAAAATGTAAAAATGCCTTGTTCACGGAAATTTAAAAAAAAGAAAAAAAAACTTTTAATATTTAAAAATCAAGGTCAATTTGATATCAATGTAGTATTTTTGTTAATTACGCAAACAATCAGCTATTTTAATGATTAGTGGGAATATAATATTAAGCTCTTTTAATTAATGTACGGCTTAATTAGTAGTTTTCAAATGTATGCTAAAAATAGTACATATTTAGTAAATTTGAGAATATACTGGCAATTTATAATTTTGGTAGAATGCCTATTATTGATGTATTTCCCCTCCGTCATTTATTGTCACCTCAGAAATAATGACATCGATAAGGTCTGTCATGGAAGTAAGGAATTTTCCATTAATATAGGCCTAATAGATGCGATTTTCAGGTAAAATGTTTTTTCTTCGTTGCTACAATATGTACATGTTAAGCATGTGAAAGTATGTTCACTTCTTTTTTTACATTAATGTACATCCTTGAAGCTCAAATTCACGGAGATGAGAAGTCAGAATAATCGCGCTACGTTTTTAAAGCAAAATCTATCTTCTTGTTTTTCGACCAAAATCTCACAGCTTCAATTATGGCTGAGAATAAACAAGGGGACTCCCTTGCGTCATAGAAAATAAAATTTGATGTCATTACTGCCACGTGTTAATAAGGAATGGCAATTTGTGCTTAGGTAACGGTGGTGAGAATTTATTGTGTGACACGACTCCTTGTTTTACTAAAACGAACTAAAACACAATGTTAAAAAATTAAATATACTTAAACAATTAGTATTTGAGACACTTGTGAAAGGAATAACAAAAATAAATAAGTATGTACTTTTAATTAAACAAGTTATTAAGCAACATGAACAATCACACAAGGTGTGTGACCTGCCACGGCGATGAGAATTCGCATGTTGTGAACCAAAAATGCACTAAAATAAAAGTTATTATTTAAAAATTGTTGGCAGGTTCAAATAGATATATTTTTGATGAAATTAAAAATCATTGTTAAATGAATTGTTCCTTAAAGTTTTTACTGTAAAAGACGTGTGACGGAAAAGACTTTTTGACGAATGACCCATATACAAGGTCTATTCCGAAAGTAATGCAATTGAATTTCCTGGGCCGCTTTTATTGGTCAGAGTGGAACCAAACTACTTGGGTTAGGTGGGGTAAGGGGGTGACCTTAAGGTTTTTCGGAAAAAAAATCTTAGTGTTCTCCGAGCTGTGGAAATGGCTGGACGTCAGTTAATGTTAACCTCTGCGCGCCGATGACTGTGTCACGAAAGAAATGAACACGATTAAGATTTGTTGCCAAACCAACAAAATCTCTTGAGGAGACTAACAAAATGATTTGTGAGGCTGACGAGGTCTCTTCTCTGTTCTACTCACAAGTTTTGAGGTGGTTAAAGACCTCTAGTGCAAAATGTGTGGAAGAAAATTTATACTTTCGGCGTTAAAATCAATTTTGCTAAACGGATTGAAATTTCAGGCATTGAGACTTCCCCAGGTCATTTTACTTCTTCTTTTGAGGACACTATTGATGCTATTTTCAGGAAATCATTTCCTCGTGATTCTTGAGTGCATGATAATTTCAACCACATGACTTTGCACAGCGAAGCTTAACTGTCATACGACGCCGTTGACGACGTTTCCTTTTCTATGTCGGAGGTTGATGGCGTAATAAAAAATTTGAGCTCAAATAAAACGCCGGGTTTCGACAGAATTGGTAATGAGCTAATAAAAAATTTTCATGAGAGTTGCCCTTCTGTTCTGGTGGCTTTGTTTAACCTCTACTTAGATCTTGGTGTTTTCCCGGATGCCTGGAAGAGAGCAAAGGTCGTACTCATTCCGAAGAGTACTGAATTATCAAAGACACATATTGATAATATTCGGTGCATTAGCCTACTTCCTTGCTTAGACAAGTGCCTAGAGAAGCTCTGCATAAGTAGACTCAATTTTCATCTAAGGAAGTACTCCCTTTTATGCGAGGATCAGTTTGGCTTTACTCCTCAAAAGTCAGCAGAAGATGCCTTGATTCGCCTTTGCGACATTGTCAATACAGGGAAACGTAAGAACTATGTGACTTTTCTCATCTTTCTGGACATCAAAGGAGCTTTTGATAATGCGTGGTGGCCTGGCATTCTGCATTTACTTAAGCAGCTCAATGTTTCTAAAAACATTTTTTATGTGATTAAGAGTTTTTTGCAATGTCGCTCTGCTGACCTCACTTTAGGAAATGTCACGAAGAGTCTTGCTTTAGAGAAAGGCTGTCCTCAAGGATGTGTGATAGGACCTTTCGTGTGGAACATCATTATGAACGATTTGCTTCGTATGCTCTCAAACTTTAAAAATGTTTACAAAATTGCCTTTGCTGACGATTTGCTTATTATTGTACAGAGCAAAGATTTTAATGATGCTTGTGTTTTAGCTCAAGACATTCTCAGTCAAGTGTCTGAATGGTCTGAATTACATAAGTTGGCTTTAATTCTTCAAAGTCTAAAGTTATGATGTTACATAAAAAGTCTAGGCCAGATCAGAGCATTAACTTAACTATTGGTAATGAAGCAATTGAAGAAGCCCAGCAGATTAAGTATTTAGGGGTAGTTCTATTAGTATCTATTTAGGGGTAGAAAGTAAATTGTAAGCTTCTAAGGAGAATTCAAAGAAGTTTTCTTCTGCGTATTATCCGAGGATATCGAACTGTTAGTTACGAGGTAGTCTTTGCAATTTCTGGTCTTCCGCCTTTAGACTTGCTTATATTAAACAATATTCAAGTTAAAGACGACTGTATAAAAACTAACGTTTATGACACCCTGGATGGGAAGCTTCCACTTTCATGTTTACCTCATCCTTCATGCAGGAAACCTGTTTCACTTATTTCTTATGGAAATGTCGATTTTCAGGACTATAAATTTATTTGCTTTACAGACGGTAGCAAGTTAGAGGGAAGGTTTGGCCTTGCCTTTGTTGTCTATGAGGATGAAGTGCAGAAAATTGCAGTCCAGCACCGAATACGGGATGAATGTTCTGTTTTCCAGGCTGAACTCTTAAGTCTAAACCTAGCTGTGAAGTGTATTCAGGATTATAGTCATGAGAATTCGGTGCATAAGTTTCTTGTCTGCAGCCATTCACTTTCCTCCCTCTTTCTCATGCGTGACTTGGCTACTTCTGAGAGACTTGCATTTGAAGTTTGGTTCATTTTGCATGGCCTTGATGGGGCTACTGAGGTTCATTTTTCCTATGTTCGAGCCCACAGTGGTAACTATGAGAGAGCGGGTAGACTAGCTAAGGAGGCAACTTGTTTTGATGTTACTTTAGCGATGTCTGTGCCGCTTTACGCTACGCCGGAAATACAGTGCGAGGGAAAAAACTGTTACGGACTGGAATGCCGAATATCTTGCCTCATCAAAAGCATTTTGGACAAAGTGATTTTTCCCCACTATTTTTCATCACTTGAAGTGCAAATTTTTTTCCTCCGACTTCCTGTCCCCAGGTTTTAACCGGACATGGTAGCTTCAATAGCTACTTGTTCCGCTTTAAAGTGATAAATAGTGATATTTGCTTTTGTGGTGAAGCCAAGGGGGATATTGAACATTGTCTAATGAGCTGCAAGTTGCATCGTGAGGCCAGATGTTTCTTCAGGGAACGTTTATATAGTCTGTTCTGTTCTTTCAGATCTCGTTTTAAATGTTCAGAGAGACTTGATGTTCTTCGGGGTTTTGTTTTATGTCTTGGACTCTAGTCTCGTTTTTGTGTATTATATTTTTTTTTTTTTTTTTTGTGTGTGTTTTGTATTGTGTTTTTCCTTTCTCGTTTATTTGTGTCTTATGTTATTCTTGAATGTGTTTTTTGTTCGTTTAAGCTTTTGTGATTTTTACTTACTTTTGCAAGCCTCATATTATACTTGTGGTGTGTGCTCTTAAATAAAATTAAAAAAAAAAAAAAAAACAGCAAAACCGACAACAATATGGCTGTGGCTCGTGTTCGTCAATTGTTGGACTTTGACCATTGATTGACCACCATGATGGTTGCCAATGAACTGAACATGTCGTCTACTACTGTGTTACACATTGTTACTCAAGATTTAGCGATGAGGAACGTTCGTGCCGAAACGCCTTGCCACAACGCGCTGCGAGTCCGCGAGTTCCTGACTAAAAACTAGGTGAAAACGCTGTCCTGACCCCCCTTTAGTTCTGACATCTCCCCGGCAGACTTTTTTTTGTTTCCTCGGATTAAGGCAGACCTGAAGGAACCCGTATTTCATCCATAGATGAGATCCAATCAACCGTGACGAAGACCTTGTGAGAGGTCCCCAAAAACGTCTTTCAATGCGCTTGCCAGTCATGGGAGAGACGCTGGAAAAAATGTGTAGAAGCCCAAGGACATTACTTTGAAGAATTTTAAGTGTTTGTGCAAATCTATTCAATAAATTACTTTAAAAAAAAAATTGCATTACTTTTGGAATGGACCTTATATGATAGCGAATGATCGAGTATCGCTCCTGACGTCATCAACAATGAAACTCGCGCCACAGCGTGATAATTTGATAGGTTTGGTAATGTTTGACCTCCAGGGAAATGCTTTATTTGGACAGGGCAGAACTGGATCCGGTATCGTAACTGTTTGACTGGTAAGACTCAGTTTAGGAGAATGAAGAAACGAAAAATTGGTCAACTATGAACGCTATCTACTTGAATTTAGGGTTAATCCCCTGGAGATAGAATCAAAATTTCAACTATTAAAACGTAACCAAACGGGCAATTGCTTCGTTCAAATGTAGAAGCAGTTTTCACCCGTCATACCTTGACGGGCCCCTTTCTAGTTGTTCATAATGTCAATGGGGCTCAATTGTAAAGTTATCTGTACTCTAAGCGATTTTATTAGCATACTAAGGGGTTGATTGTCTTGCATAAAGAAAGCCTCATCAAAGATTGGTGTCACAATATCCGAAACCGCTAACGGTCATATTCACTAGCGGATTCAATCGAAGCAGTGCCGGCTCTAGCAGTTTTGCCGCCCACAATAAAAATATTAAAAGGAATAAATTACACTGCAGGGGAAAACAAAAACTTCAAAAAGCTTCTGTAATAACTCTTGCTGATTCTTATGTGAAATGGCCCCCTGAATCCAATTATGACAACCGTTTTCCTCATACACGTCCCACTTTTCGGAAATGATGCCCCCCTCCCCCATTTATTTTATTGTATTTATTTATTTATTTTTATTTATTTTATTTTATTTATTTATCTATTTATTTATTTCAGTTTTCGACAGTTTTATGGCCATTATTTTTATTTGGAATATGGTGTTATATTTGACATTTTTGGTGTTATAGTTGACTCTTTTAGGGAGCAAGAGAGGTGCAAAGTTCAGAAGCATGAACATTGGGAGTAAGTTGGAAATCTCATAGCATATCCCCCCCCCCCCCAAAAAAAAAGTTTTTAAAATCATCAAAACCGATCTTTTTTTCTCACCTAGAGGTTTGTTTTGCAATTTTTTCTCTTATTTTTTCGGCATAAATCCGGACTATAGATCTCAATCCTATAAGTCCAAAGAAAAAAAAATATTCAAGTTTTTTTTTTTTTTTTACTACTAAAAGCATCTTCTAACTTTTCCTGGATTTAATTTTCACAAAGAAATAAGTTCACTCCAACAAAACTCAGCTGCAACCATTTTATTGATGATAAATTTTACTAATGTAATGGTAGTTTTGGTAGTCACTTGTTTTTTTTTTTTTTTCAAACCGCCATTAAATTGGTTAAACTTCTGACCAATTAGATGGTTTCAACTAAATTTTGCTTGATTTGACTAATTTCTTGATGAAACATTAAACTTAGTTTTAAAATTGTATTCAGAATTGCCTTATAATTAAGCTTTAAATATACATGCCTTCCACAACGAGTATCCTTCGTAAACATGAAACCTTCCCTGCATGCAGACTGTGGGAACGCCATTCAAAATCCCGAAAACCAACCTGCCTTTGTGTCCAGCCACTGAAAAAGAGAAAATAAGATTAGTTGTTTTTTTTTTCTACCAGATGGTAATTGGACTAATGCGTTGTGTCAATCTATCAATGCTGTGTGGTGCTCTTTTATTTTACTGTATATTAGGAGTTTCTTTCAAAATTTCATTGTCTAAAAAGAAGAGATTTTTTTTTAAAGCCATAAATAACTGCTTATCGCAGACGGAAGATGAAAAAAGAGGACAGTTTTAAAACTTTTCGCATCTTCTGTGTGCTCTGCATATCTCATCCTCTATTTAATAGTTATTTATAATGCGTTGTCATGACATAGCTGGTTCTTTTGTGCCTTTCTAATAGTGCCACTGTACCTGTACCCCATGCTCAGTCTTACTGTGTCCCACAACCCACAACTGGCGTAACAGGACAACTTAAATATCCCTTTTTTTTTAAATGATCACGAGACGCTTTTTTCCTCACTTGACCAAAGTTGATGCTTCTCTGATTTTTCAGATTACCATGACGACGGTTGTTTTTAATATTCATTCAGAGAGCGAAAGTTTCGTCGTCAAAGTTACAAATCGTTTGCGGTTTGATTTTATTCATTTTTTACTAGGGCTTAACTCAAGCGTAATTTAAATTTAAAAAAAAAAGGTTTAACGTTTTTTCAGAAAAAACACCTATAAAGAATAATTTAAACAGTGCAACTTCATCGAAATACAAAATTTCCAGATTACTAATTTCCATCGTTTAAGATGAATAAGAAATAAAAGAACAAAACGCTGCAAATAATCTTTATGATCAGTGTATTGGTGAAAATCTGCCATAAAATCTTTATCTGTATTTCCGCACCCTAATCACCATTTCTTTTTTATGGCTATGCCTCATATTACCTATTCTCGAAAATCACCCGTCATAATATGACGCGGCCATTTCCATTCCATTCCATTTATAGAAACAAGAATTCCAACGCCTATTGTCTTATCGGAATTCGTTATTGCGAAAAACGTAATTTGAAATCAAGACGTCAAAATTCAAATACATGCTGAATGCGAGAATAAATTCGAAAAAAAAAAACGAATGCAAGCTAAAAGTTGCCAAAATAATGTCCTGGATTTAAATTTTATTTTAAAACAAAATGAAAGCCACTACACTTAAACAAATAGATATTAAAAACACTGTGTTCCCTCTACTTTACTAGCCAGAAAATTTGAATATATAGTTACTTTTCTTCTGGTAATTTTACTTACAGATATCTAAGAGGAGCTTACCTCTGCATGAGCACTGGAGTGCCCCCCCCCCCCCAAAAAAAATCGAAAGTCGATTTTTCAAGTCGTACACCCTCTTATATTTTTCCTCTTAGGTCAAAACAGCTGTAAAAAAAGTTTCATACAATTTGAACAACGGCAACTCGTGCCACTTGCATCTGAAAACGTGAACCATCATTTGTAAACTAGGAAAACTAAATACCGTCACTTGTAAACTAAAAAAAAACTTTTTTTTTTTAAACTCGAAATTTCTGTTGATAAAACATTGCCCCCTCCTCCCCCCTAATGTACCACAAAAACATTTGTTAATCGTAAAAAACATTTAAGTATCCCACACTAGACCTAAAATTTATAATTTTCTTCAAAAAATTGATTTTTTCCATATTATTTTTTTTTTAATGTAAGGTAAATTTTAAGAAATTATCAGGCTGAAAAGTATCTTATATTTTTGAACGAGTAATTCTTGTGACTAAATATATATATATATATATATATATATATATATATATATATATATATATATATATATATATATATATATATATATATATATATATATATATATATATATATATATCGTATCTCGGAAACGGCTCTAACGATTAGCATGCAATTTTGGACAAAATTGTTGCTTAGCATTCTAAGTTAATCTTCATCAGTGTTTTTTTAGCAAAAAAAACGCAATTTTTTACAAAAAAAAAAACAGATTTTTAATATAAAGTCATTAAGTTAAGCCTTGAAAAAAACTGAATTGACATATATAAGGCAGACGATTTGCAACCATGACAATGAAAGTTTGTCTCTTCCATAGAGTAAAGAAATTTACATAGAGAGGCCCCGTCTGTGGTAAAAAGGAGATCAAATTGAAGCCTGAATCATGGAATACAGTGGTGCAATTATAGGTGGGGTTATGATAACCACCAAATAAAGTAACTGGCGGATTGGTTTATTTTAATTCATGTTGTAATGCAATTTCAAAAACGTGCCTCATAAACTTGCAATAATGTCTTATGTTTACATTTACAACCAATTGAGTTTCAGTAATGGGATGTTTTGAATCAAAATGTATCTCAAAATGTTTAACGAAAAGCTAAGGATCTTGGAATACAGCGGTGTAACTTCCGGCTTCAATTTCTTAGTTTAGCGGTGCCTCTCTATGTAATTTCTTTACTCTATGGTCTCTTCTCGTTTTAAAATTTTAAAACTGATTTAGGGTTGCCAGGCTTGGCTAATTTCAATCACACCTGACTAAAAACAAATTCAAAAGCAATATTTAAGTCGATCTAACTACCAAACGGCACGACCTTGAGGGTCACGGATTTGGACAAAATTCTAGATATAGGTCTATTCCCACTAGGTATGAATCCAGGTAAAGCGGTTTGACTGCATAGTTCCTAGTTCGGCCGCAA
Organism: Uloborus diversus; assembly: GCF_026930045.1. NCBI lineage: Eukaryota > Metazoa > Arthropoda > Arachnida > Araneae > Uloboridae > Uloborus > Uloborus diversus. The sequence goes on from NC_072734.1 coordinate 89,300,832, forward strand.
CGGGGGTCCAAAGTTGCTAATTTGGACCTAGAAATGTAACAGAATTTCCTTTATATTTACCATTTTTACCTCTTTTACTGCTATTCTACTACAGTATGAGTCATTTAGATGCACTTGGCTTTGAATTAACTACGTTGAATACTATTTTTAATAAGTGGTACTCAAATTGAAATTGGATACTACTTTTAACTTCAAGAACTTAAAGGCTGAAATAGCATAGTTACAAGATATTTATCGTTTGCAAATGAAACTAAATCATTTTTGTTTTATATTAATTGTGTGCTAGTAAAAAATATTTATCTTTACTTTAACTGGATATTTACCATTTGTTATCAAATATGTTTCACAATAACAGGCAACGAAAATCGGTGAGGAGAGAAAGCTCCGATTTATTGCACATCTTAATATATAAAAATGGAGTTTGGTAAATTTGTTCCCTAAGATCTCAGAAACTACCCGGCAGAATTGGCTGAAACTTTCACCGTTTGTTCAGTTTGGTCCTGGGAAGGTTTATAGACCAGTTCGAAAAAAATCCGATTGATAGTTCCCTTTTTATTCCAATTTCAGTCCCAATTTTCGCATAAATGCCCCAATATGACGGTTAAAAAATACGTGCACATATTAAAATTATGTGTCCCATCGAAAGCGCTTATTTTTCTGCTGAAGATGGTATCTGTTAGAAAGTTCTAAGTTGTATGAAAAACGAGTTATGGGCTTTTTTTGTTCCATGTTCGAAGGCTCTCCTCAACCCAATTCATTATTTAGTGTATCATCTCAACTCCCAGTTGATAGCTAGAATTGTTGTACTGTTCAATATTTTTGTGTTTCGTCTGACTTTGAGGCTTTTCTCAAGTCAAATCTTAAAGTAACGTTTTTTTCCCCAAGATTGGCTAATAATAACTATAGATTTGGTTGTTTATTTTCCATTTAAACGGAACTTTAGCGTAATTAATGGTTTTTTTTAAAAATTATTTGTGCTGATTGGATTTTTTAATCATTATCCAATCTAATAGCAGAAACCTCGCCAAAATTTATGCAGAAAGATTTCAGTAGCGGATGCATTTGGCAGTTTTTTTAACTGTCACGGTTTTTGAAGTCAAAGACTACGTAATAATGTTTGTCAGCTTTCACCATGTAAACAAAATATCGTCAGTCAAAGAATCTTTAAAAACTTTTTTTACTGTAAAATAATCCAGCAACTAAATTAGGCAAATAGATAAACAGCACAAAAAAACTTTCATTAATGTGACTTTGTGCACAAATTCAAACCATCGCCAAATTTTACTACTTATTTTGGAAACATTACGGATGAAATTGTTTAGCGCCATTTTATGGTGACCAAAAGTATCTTAGTACTAGTCGACCCGTGCGGAACTCCGCACTGTATTTCGAATCGTCTCATAAGGCATTGCGGTCTTTAAAAATTTCTAAGAAAGAATATTATGAAGAAAAACCGAAAAAAGTAAACGGAAAAAAGTAAGCGCACAAGAGAAGGCATGTAATTTGAAGACATCAGTAACAAAACCTCGTTAAATACAACGTTGTGATAATTTGATCATCGCTCCCCTTTTGGTTGTACGTATTTTCAATGCAAATTTAAATATCATTAAAAGTGTGGTTGAGTGACATGTGAAAAATCAGTAATTTTGCATGTGAAAAAACAGGTTGTGGCAAATATAGTCCTGCCCATGTGAGCATCTGACGGAAAAAAAAGAAACATTAAAGAGATATTTAGTGGCACGGATTTGAACTGCCGCCATTCTGATTAACAGTACGACGCTCCAACAAACTTAGCAACTGTGCCTTCCTTTTCGAATGCTATTCATTGAAGGAATGCTTAATAAAACACAGTAAAAAAGTTTTTCGTCGAAAAAAGTATAATAAGATCATGCGCCTATGTTTTGTCATTAGCCAGCATGATACGATTTAAAATTATTCTTAAAACATGAAATTTGATTAACGAATGAGGAAGATCTCACTTAGCGATTGAAACAAACATTCTAGAGAAGATATAAATTCGGTAGAAAAAATAAGTGTTTTTATTTTTGAATATTGAACAATTTCCCATAGCAGGCTTCTTTAACCTGTACGGCTTAAAAGCCCGCACTTGTTTTTCTTTTAATCGTACACTTAAAATTCAAAACCAAAACCAGTTGAACTGAGTCCGTTTTTTTAAGTGTAATTTTTCGAACGTAGACAAAATGTTTTTTTTTTTTTTCCAGCTGAAAGCAAAGGAGTAGAAAATGATTACTTGCTAATGAAGTTGATAATAATTTTAATGTTTTATATCGTATTCGAATAAATAATTAAAGATTTACTGGTTGAAACTCGTAGTTTTAATTTGGCGTAGTATTTTTTCATTTGTACGAAAGTTCGAACACTGCTATTAGAAAAATCTACATTTCAGCATACAATGAAAATGTTTCTCTGCACAAAAAGGATTCCCTTGAGGTATAACTAATACTTTTTTTTATGCTTACATTATGCTCAGTGGTCTGGACGGAGTCAAAGCTTAAAAAAAAAGGAAGAAAACCTTTCGATTAGCAGTCAACTTATCTGAATGATAACTGTAGCCTGCATAAAGGAGTCGAAACACCAAATAGCATTCCAAATGCATTTATTTTATTACGTGTGTTATCTGTTGTATGTTATACGTACATGCAATGCTTAATATATTACTGTAAATTTGCTATTATGTCGGACAGCCCGAACTGGCCCGAAGTTCAGACAGTTTATTGCCAAACGCTCTACCGAAAAAAAAAAAAAAAACCACAGGTAATTTAAAATTTTTTTTCTTGTCGAGAAGGGTTTTTATTTTTGAAAATTTTTACAATTTGTTATCGCAGGCTGTTTGAACCGTTATGACTTAGATGGCAGCACGTGTTCATCATTTAACAGCACGGTTGAAATATGAAATAATTTGAACTAAGTTCTTTTTTAAGCGTAGCTTTTCAAATGTAGTAAACATGTGATATGCTATTTGTTTTTTTGCAAAAAGAAGAAAAATATATATATTACCCTTTAAATTGAGGTAGTATTTTTTTTTTATTTGTACAAAGAGTCAAATATTCATTAGAAGAATCTATATTTCAACATACGATTTATTATATTTTGCTGAACAAAAAACAATTCCAATGTAGTCTGAAAATCTTAAACCTGATACTTATATTTTCGCTTACATTATGCTTTAATTTTCTACCCGGAGCCAAAGCTTAAAAAAAAAATCCTTATAATCGCGTATCAATTTAGTTCCGTGTTGCATCAAGTTTTCATAACAGCTAGGAGCGTTTCTACCTCATGCATTCCCTCATATTTGTTATTCATTGTTATGTAATGCGCGATATTTTTCTAATTTTTTGATGCAGATTGTCCGGACGTGGGCCCGAACACGCATTCTCCTGGTTACCAGTCGAACGCTCTGCCGATCAAGCTATTCAGCTCTGTCGGTAACAGTGCAAGTTAAAGTTATAAATTTAACCGAAAACCTCATTCTGGTTCTTTAAAACAGGTTTTTTTGCCCGAAAAAACAATTTTTAGACCGTGGGTCTATTTTTCGTCAGTAGCCTGCACGATAAGCTTTAAAATAAGGTGTAAATCAAAGAAATCGATCAGGAATTGAGGAAAATCTCGCGTAGAAACCAAAAACAGGTTACAGAAATAATATATAAGGATATGGCGACAATATCTCTTTAACAAAAATTAGTAACATACCGTTTCACAAAGTAAGGAGGGAGAGCATTATCCAAGGTATCCCAAAACGATTCCTGCAAATTCGGTAATATTTTAAATCGCACCTAGAACCCATAATAATTGAAATTTTCCAAAATAACTAAAGCAAGTTTAAGGGGATCACGGACGCGCGGCTACATTTTTTTAAACAGTTCGTTCTTCAATAGACATACAGAGAAGGTAAGACTCAATGTAAAAAAAAATAAATAATAAGTATTAACTGATAAATCTTTTTAAACATGTGAAGTTTAATTTCATATTTCGGAAATTCTTCAAATTTGTATACGCTTAAATTTCGTGTTTTCATTTCTAAATGAATACTATTTTGCTCTTTTTACTTACTGCTACTTTAGTTTTATGAGTAAGGAAGAAGCTAGATTTTAAGTCACGTCAAAAGGGTGTGTTTTAAGTTCTTTCACTTAAAACAGAAAACAAATGCAAGTAACGATTGTTTCTGATAATTATCGCTAACGCTTATTGCAACGCTGGGTATTTTTGCTAGTATCACATAAAAAAAGAAGCAAAAAAAAAAAAATACAAGATCGTTTATAGACTTTCCGAGTAACTTAAATAATGCCTATAAATAAGTGCTCTCCCTTCCACTTGTTGTACTAACAAAAGAAACCAAATGTTGTTTGGAGAACGAACTTTGTTCCTAAGTCGGAAATTCCAATAAGTTAAAAATGCCATTGCATTTTTGGAGCCAAACTAGCAACTTCGAATCCTCGTTGCAGCCAAACTAGGGCCTATGCAGTCAAACCGCTTTACCTGCGTTCATATCTAGTGGGAATGGACTTATATCTACAATTTTGTCCAAATCCGCGACCCTCAAGGTCGTGCCGTTTGGTTGTAAGACTTTTTTTTTTTAAGCGGAACTATTGCTTGACCGTCTTATTTTATTTTATTTATTTATTTTCTTTTTTACACTTCAAATAGTTTCATATGTTTTTTGAAGCAGGCATCTAAATTTTATTTCGAGAAAACATGTCTTGAGACTTCATATTTTGTTAAGACCGTTGTTATAATTTGCTGGAGTGGTTTGTGGATCATTAGTTTTTATGGATATGCAGCATTTTCTGGCGTAAAGTGCCAACTAGACTAAAAGTACTCATTGCAAATGAAAATCTCGAATGGGATAAAATCGTGTATCGCAACATAGTATGGAAAGAAGTTTGGGTTAAAAACTGATTCACCATAGTAAAATTGGCTAAAGTTCAAAATCTTTTAACTAATGAGTAATGATAGGAAAATTGCATAGTGGAAACAAAAATGTAACAGATAGTTTAAGGCAAAATGTTGATTTAATTGCATTCAGAATCTTCTTTGTTTAGAACTTTATAGTTATACTAGCTGCGTTGCCCGGCTTTGCCCGGTCTACCTTGAAAATAAAAATTGTGTCAAGTGATATATATTCAACAACCAGGCTTAAATAAAAAAAATTAAAAAACCCATCATGCAAAATATCCCTCCTAAACAATGACGACAGATATTAAAATACTTTTAAGAAATTAAATCGAGAAAGATGGATTTAAAAAGCGTAACCATGGAAACACAAAATAAAATAAGTTTAAGGAATTAAAATACGAAAGAAAATGGTTAACAATTTGAATGGAAATGAGATTTTTTGAACTTGGTTTAAAAAGGCTTGTAACTTTTTTTCCTTTCGAGATAGAAGCTTATTTTTAACGCAAATAACTCTCGCCGTAACAAAGTTAGAGCATTGAAACAAATTGCGCAGAACGTGGAAAATTCTACCCTTTTCAACGATATGTGATATTAATATGTGCAAGTAATTTTTCATCCCTCTATTCGGGAATTTATGTGGAAATTGGCCCTAAATTGGAATTAAAAAAGTAACTTTTCATTCGATTTCTTTTCAACTGTTCTGCAAACCTTCCCGGTGCTAAACGAAAGATACTGTGAAAATTTTAGCAAAATCGGCCGGGTAGTTCTCAAGTTTTACACGTTCAAACAAACAGACGTTTTTTATAGACTTCATTTTTACTTCTTTTCACAAAAAAGGAAGTATTGCATTCGCGAAAAAATTTTCACTCAAAAATCGGCCTTAATTTCCATTTTTCTCACCCCCGAATGAATGTTGAGTTTTTTTTCGATCCGACCACACACATGGATATATGCCTAGAAACCTACAGACAATCGAAATATCCATTTTGGCGACCCCCGAGTTAATTACAGCGTGTTTTCTCGTGACATCCGTATGTACGTATGTATGTGCGTATGTGTATATGTATCTTGCATAAATCAAAAACAGCATGTCCTAGAAAGTTGAAATTTGGTACGTAGGCTCCTAGTGGGACCTAGTTGTGCACCTTCCCTTTTGGTTGCATTCAGATGTTCCCAAGAGGGTCTTTTGCCCCTTTATGGGGAGAAATCATTGTTAATTTTGATGTAAACTCAAGTGGTGTTATAATTTGTTGGACACTTGGCTTGGCAACAAATTTGGCGATGTTTGTTTTTTTAATTTGGTTTTAATTTGGCCACTGTTGGTGATATTTAGAGAGTAAACAATTGAATCACATTAAAATTGCCAATAATGGGGAAATGACATTAAAATTAGAGTAAAAGGAAGTCATGTGATGCACACATCAGCTCGTTTACTATGTAGAGAAGAAGGTCGCGGGCATTTTCAATGTCAGCAATTTTTTCATATTTATTGTCGCCATGTTTGGTCTTAGAAACTACTTTTTTGGCAATACCGTGCGTTAAATACACTGGTGTGCAAAAATTAAGGACGAGACGGGTTTTTCAATATAACTTTGTACAAAAGCTTTCCAAATCAACACATTAAATACCGTAAGATCCCCAATACGTAAGGACATGTGTAATGTAGAGAAATCAGAGGGATAAAAAGAAGCTTTATTGAAAAAGTAGCATGGAGCGCAATGCGACTGAAGGCCGAAACATCCCTGTGATGGGTGTCCAGCAAGAAACATTCGGTCTTTAGTAGCGGATATGATCTCCCCCGACTGCTAGGCAGGTTTCACAGCGTCTGCCCATGCTGAGAATGAGGGTGTCAATTAGTTGTTGAGGTATTGCTGCCCATTCGTCTTGCAGCGCCAATCGAAGCTCCCGAATCGTTACTGGTGGTAAGTTATACGAGCTGCCAAGCGTCTGCCTAGAAAATCCCATACATGCTCGATGGTATTGAGATCCGGAGATCGTGCCGGCCAATCCATACGTTCAATATCCTCACTGTCTAAGACCTGTTCGGCAGCTACTGTGCGGTGACATGGTGCATTGTCGTCCATGAAAAGGAACTGCGGACCCATAGCGCCTCTAAAAAGACGCACATATGGAAGAAGAATCTCGTTACAATAAAGGGTCCCGTTGACTGAACCTGCGTCGAAGATGTGAAGGTCTGTACGACTACCAAGCATGATACCTCCCCAAACGAGAATACCGCGACCTCCATACCTGTCCCTTTCAATGATGTTCGAGGGATGATTGCGGCTTCCCCGCTCTCTCCAGATGAGTATGCGATGAGAATCGCTACTCAGACTGAAGCTGCTCTCATCTGTAAAGAGTACTCGTCCCATTCATTGTCTCTCCAATTCATTTGTGTTCCCGGCACCACAGAGAACGCCTTCTCCAATGGGCAGGCGTTAGAGGTACACACCGTATAGGGCGTCGTGCAAACAGACCACCACCGTGCAGTCTTCTGGCCACGGTAAAACGCGATATCGGTCGTCCAGTCGCCTGTGTCGTGTGTCTAGCGATTTCTCCCGCTGTCTGCCGCCTGTTTCTTCTGGCCTGTAAGACAATATACCGGTCATCTGCTGGTGTGGTTCCTCGTGGACGACCACTACTGAACCCCCGGATAGCTGTTCCTGTAGTTTGAATTTGTCTCCAAAGTCGTGAAACGATGCTGTGAGCAATTCCGAACTCTGCAGCCACACTTGTCACACTGCGGCCTTCCTCCAACTTCCCAATGATTCGACCTCGGGTAAAAGCATCCAGATGTCGTCTAACAGATTGATTATTCGCCATTTCTCGCTGAGGCAGCAACTCGGTGGGATTTTAACTGCTATACGGCGTGCAATCTCTTTGCCAGAAATACTAATCTTACACCGACAACATGCTTTATACAACTCAGACACTCCCCCATTACGTCTGCCTGCATATCTGCGCATGTGCTACCGTACATCACCTTACTTAATCTCCTGATTGGTCTTTCTGTCCGCTCTGCCTCCTCGTTCAGCTGATATGCTAATTTTTCGACTTCGTCCTTAATTTTTGCACACCAGTGTATTTATACGCACCCAGCTACCAGAGCTTCCCTAGATGGGGAAGAGGAGGCCTATAATCAATAGTAGGCTTTTATAGCTGAAATGATTATAATAATGATGAAGTGTTTACATGTATATCCCTCGTTTCTCGGAAGCATATCCAACGACTGGCGAGAATCTTAATATTTCGTTAACGTGATGCTTTTCAAGTATATTTGAAAAAGTATCGAACCTTAGCAAAATACGAATTGACAAAAAATAATTCTTTTAAAGCCGAGAGAGGATTGGTCGTCCTGGTACTAAACAGTTAAGAAGGTAATTTGCGCTAAATAGAAATTTTGTCCCTTTTGCAATTTAAGTCTCATAATACTCGAAGATATGGATTTTTTTTTTTTTTTTTTTCAAGTTTAAGTGCGGAGCTATAGGGGCAACGCTTTATCCGCATGAAATTTCGAACTTCTAAAAAAGTTTTTTTTTTTTTTTTTTTTTTTTTTGATTGGGCCTAATACACAGTCATGGTTTACACTCTCAGACGCAAGTTGGCAAAGGTTGCCGTAGTTCAAATGGGGTTGTTTCCTTCAGTCAAAAGTCCTTCTTTTAGTCAATAAAATTGATAGAATAAGCAAAAAAAAAAAAAAAAACATGGAGCGAGAAAAAACTTTCATCTTCCCAATGCTAAATTTTTAATTAATTTTTTAAAGTGTCCCATTTTGAAAATAAGGCGTAATATTTATGCCGTCATAAGTGATGTACTTTGGCGCATCTCCACTGGCGCGCTGAATGCTTACACTTGCTGTCTACCCCGTTTCCAGTTTATGATAATTCAGTAGCAAATGAAATATTGCGCTCTACCGTTGCTATCAACCATATCGTTGCCAGTACATGTGAGTAAAGATGCGAATTAAATACTGCGCTCTGCGCTAATGTAATCAGTGAATGGCTTTTCATCATTTGTGATGTCATTTGCAGAAGCGTAAAAAATAAAATTACGCCGGTTGAAATAATTGTTAAAAGATATTAAACTTTGTCAAATTATTTTTAAAAAAATGGTTAAATCCTATGTTTTTAAGCATGCTCTTTCAGAAAAAAATACTTTTAAAATTTCGGAAACATTTTATATGAAACATTTTTTACAATTGTTTTGACGTAAAAGGAAAAATATAAGAGGGTGTGCAATTAAAAAAATCATTTTTCCTTTTTTGGGGCGGAGACCCAGTGAATACATAATTTTCTGTACAAAAAGGTTGAACTCACCGGTGCTTGTTGGAAATCCTGGTATCTCGTTGTAAGCAAAAGATTCGTTGTCTTCCAGCATGTCTGCTAACCCACCCATTCCAGATCCACAGATGACACCCACTGATGGACGGTGCTTTGTTCTGTCCAGAAGGTACTGGGTAAGACTTTGCATTGATTCGTAGGAATACCTGTTTGGGAGAACATTCTCAAGTGACACAGAATGCAAGCAAGGATTCAAGATTCAAACTTATGTGGAATATAATTCTCAACTAACGATGAATTGAAGGTTGAACAAATTCTCATTTAACTGAGAATAGTCGGAAGAACATTCTTAATTAAAAGAAAATGCTACAGATAGAGGTGCCTCAAACTTAAGTTTTTGCGAGGGCGGAAGTTCTCGGTTTGTCTAATGGAACTCCAAATTTTGCCGAAGGATGATAATTTTACCGAATCGTCAGACAAAATTGGCCGATTGAGGAATTTTTGGCAAGAGTGATTTCCCTTCGGCAGAGAAAGTCTCCTATTAACACAGAATATTATAGAAAAAATTCTCGAATAACATGGAACAGAAACAAGAATTCTTAGTCAATAGAGAATAGAAGGCGGGAAATTTTTAATTACGAGTAAATACTTAAATAATATATAAATGGGGAAATGTCTCGTTAACATGCAATTTCAATTTTTCCCTAAATTTTCCAATTAAGAACAAAATTTTGTGAACATCTCGAAATCTGTTGCAAAATAACGGGTCGATCAAAAGGTTCGCTATACATCAGCCCGGGACGAATGCGCGCGAATCTAGATTATCTTTTCCAAAATGTCTCCAAATCACTTACGGTACGTTTTGTTTCTAAAATGGTACAACGTTTCTGAAATAGTCTTCAGACATGTCTGTACTTCAAAGCCAGACTAACGTACGGGACATTATCACTACTTTTCAGGAGAGCGTTAAAGCTTTTGCTTGTTGCGTAAAAAAGTTGGAACTCACGATTTCATCACATCCTCATATAAATAATAGCCGATGATAAAGTAACCCACGTGTTTCAACAATGAAACTCACGCCACGGCATGATAATTTCATAATGTATTTTGGTTTAAGACGCAGGAAAAGGTTTTTATTGTGACAAGGCTGAACTCGATCCGGTAACTTAACTGTTTTAATGGTAAGACTGTGTCATACTCATATAAATTAAAACCGATGATAGAGTAACCCGCGTGTTTCAACAATGAAACTCGCTCCACGGCATGATAATTTGACAATATGATTTGGTAGAGTTTAAGATGCAGGGAAAGGCTTTAGTGTGACAAGGCTGAACTCGATCCGGTGACTTGACTGTTTTACTGGTAAAACTGTCATTTCAGGAGAATGAAGAAACTTAAACATGGTTAACAATGATCGCTATCTACTGAAGTTAAGGGTTAATCCACTGGAGTTAGGGTTAAAACTTAAAACTACCAAAATATCACCAAACAGGTAATGGCTGCGCTCAAATGTAGAAGCAAATTTTCACCCGTCATACCATGACGGGCGACTTTCCAGTAGTTTAATAGTATCAAAAATAGAAGTGGTTTTGTTTTCTTTCTTTTTTCTTTTTTATTTTTATTTATTTTATTTTATTTTATTTTGTGTGTGTGTGTGTGTGTGTAAAATTGCATATTTATGGCTCAGGGCTTAATGCGGAACAAGATTCTGAAGATAGCGCAGTCAAAACATAAAATCCGCCATTTTTGAACTTCCTTTAGTCTGGCCCTGAGGTTACAGATTCGTAGATAAACTTTAAAACGTTTTCTGAATATTCTCCGATGGCAAAACGGATATAACGAATATGTCTAGAACGCTATAGATTTAACATACACCGTTAGTTCAGGGTGGATACAGGAAAGAAGGTCATTATATATTTAAAAAAAAAAAAAACCAAAAAAAAAAAACGAGTTTTATTTAAACCAGGTAACCGTGTAGTTTAAGAAAAATCGAAATTAATCGATTAATTTGAAAATTCATTGTGAAAATCAACGCGTCTGCTGTTTTCTGAAATTTTATACATACTTTCTGACCATCGATTACATGGAAAGGCTAAGATCCGGTTTATAGGCGGAAATCGACGTATCTATTAGTTTATAGGGGTGTTAGTTGGTTTGTTACAGATGTGCACTTTTTCCTCTCTATTATTTAGCCTTAGTTTTGTAAAAATAAAAAATTTCCTCCCTCTCTCTCAGCAACATTTTTTTAATCTAAAATATATTCGATTTATATTCTCTCGGCAAAAATTAATTGATTTATTTATTCACAACAAAGTTTTGAGCTTACCATTTTGCTTTTACGTTCCTGAACGAAATGAAAATATTTTATTTTCTTTTGGTTGTTTCCATGGTAACTATTTGTGTTTTCCCTTATTTTATTTTAGAGAATGCAATAAATGAATAAGGCACTAGTGACATTATAAAACGCGTGCATCAAAATCCCATCGTTACTTTCCCTTCTCCCCTGCTAGATTCATTCAGATGGAATAGTCTTTACTTGGCAAATTGCCAATTTACATACAATCCGCGGTCAAACAGTATTAATGTTGTTTTATAATATTTCACTTATTCGACTGTATTGTTTTCCTTTTTTTTAATGATATTACATGCATTTTGTTGTAGACTTTGCGATTGCGCTGAACTGTGGAACTTCAGTAAACTGACCATCTTCCTTTTTCTACATTTTTTAAAATTCTTCTTTTTACCTTTGTGTATTAACTTTTTTTTAAATTAAATGATGACGTTGCATTGTTTCAACTTAACATTCAACCCTTGCTGCTCTGTTGGACTGTGAAATTTCATTAAATTAATTCAAGCTTGATGGTTTTTGTTTCGTATTTACTTTCGTCTTTACAATCCCATTGTTTTCATTTTATATGTGACCTTGCTATTCTGCTAAAGGGTAGAATTTCATTAAATTATTTCGCTCTTGATCTTGTTTTTATAGTTTTTTTAGATTCGCTTTATTATAATCCTTATAATTGCTGTCATTGAAATTATTATCATTTAAATGCAGTCTTTCGGTTAATACCCCATAATATCCTATCAAAGCCCTCGGTTTAAATTATGATGCTGGATTTTTCTACGAACGCTGCCTTTTAAGCGAAGTTCTTTGTACTAGAAAATCGCCCGTCATGGTATAACGGGTAAAAATTGTTTCTACATTTGAACGAAGCAATTGCCTGTTTGGTGATAGTTTGATAGTTGAAATTTTAACCCTAACACCAGTGGATTAACCCAAAACTTCAGTAGATACCGTTCATTGTTTTGGGATTTTCGTTTTAATAAAATGAAAGTCTTACCAGTAAAACTGTTAAGTTACCAGACGGAGATTGGAGATCAGCCTTGTTACTTTAAAGCGTTTCCCTGCATGTTAAACATTACCAAAACATATTATCAAATTATCATGCCGTGGCGCGAGTTTTATTGTTGAAACACGCGGGTTACTTCATCATCGGCTATGATTCATATGAGGATAGTTGAGAAAAATAAACTAAACCAGAAAGATAATAAATTGAAATTCGTACAAAGAAGGTTTCGCATAAAAAACGTTACAGAAGTTTTCTTTATCATTATTTTAATGGTTGAAAAGAAGTAATACTTACATACTTCCATCTTCTCTGACGCTCCTGTAAAAAAAAATAAAAATAGTAATCAATGAATCAAGTTGATTTCCTTAAATAGAAAAGCGTGTATGTATAATTTCAAATCACGTACATTATTTTTACAAAGAAATCAGTAGCGTCAATCATTATAGCAGTTCAACCTCCTGAATGAAAAAAAAGGCGGAAGTTATACGCCGCTTCGATGTTTTTAATGAGAACTTGGATATAGTATCTTTCACAAACCACTTCCTAACAAACAGGATTCTTTTTCAAACTGATTCATTTTTTCTTTTTAACGAAACCAATGGAAATTTGCAGCTCAAAATAAGAAGAGATATTATCAAGATATCATAATTAATACTCCTTCTGATAAGCAAAAGAAATATCCTTTATTAATTTAACAAATGTACAAACAGAGAAACGATCAACCCACGATACATTGTATAACACAGATAAAGAGAAGAAAGAAAATGCCGAAGGGTGTATTGCAGAGATCTTAAGTTTTCGGCTTCTTTAAGAAAAGTGTAGAAAAAGAAAGCCGCGAGAAGAAAAGAAATCAAAGGTTCTGTTTATTTTGCCTTGTCCCTCGCTCATAGAACATGAAGGTTGTACGAGAGCTAAACAAGCCTATTTTTCCCTTACCAGCATTAATGACATAAAATCAGCTATCTCAAATCTTAGGTTACATATTGTACCAATATTATACGTTCAGAGCCCGATAAAAAATGTAAATGCTTAGCAGCAGGAAAAATCTTTAGGCCTCTGACAAATTATTACTCAGAGTCTATAGGAAAATGCATCAGGGCTAGACCTCACATTATTTTACGATGAACAACTTTACTCTTTAAGAAGAACAAAAAGGGAGGGGGAGGTGTGAGATTAATACAACAAAAAATAGGAGGAAAAGTTAAGCAGAAAAAAATCTTCTCAGTTGAATTATTCGAAAGAAATATTTCTTCCAAAGTATCAAATTTATTTTAGGGGAAATTTTTTGAATGTTAAAACATATTTTCTTGTTACCTATCCTTAGTGGAAAAAAAAAAAAAAGAAAAAGAAAAAAAAGGTATGGACTTTATTTTTAATATCCATGCATTGCGCATTAAGGGAGAATGGCTTTTTTTTTCCAGTAGAAATCCTTTTTCAGTATCGCTGGTTTGTATGCTCGAATTTAAAAGCAATTTTAAACAAGTATATAGTGTAAAAAATAAATCTTTTAAAAACGCCCACAAATGCCATGCTTGCTTAGGTTCAGCCTTGTAACTAATTTGTTAAATTGTTTGACAATTCCTTTTATTCATTTTTTTATTGCTTATGGCAAGAGTTAAAAAGTGAAATTTATAATTAATATCATTTTTTATTTATTTATTGTATTTGGCAACAATTACAAACCGGAAACATAACGCAGAATTATGAAAGAGAAAGTGAACTGAGAAATAGTCTTTTTTAATTAATAAAAATAAATTTAAACTAGTATGTTGTGGCCATCACGAAACTTTCTTCTATATTTTTCTTTTTTTTCTGATCCCTCCCCATGCTTGACGAGGAAGCAATATTCCCAACAAAAACAAAATTACACATGCAAAAACTTGACGACTATCCCAATGTCTGAATTATTGCAAAAGCAAAGCAAAGAGCGAAAATTGAAAGTTATTTTAAAAGCCTTGCTTGAATTAATTACAAATATTTTATTTGTTAACAAACATAAGATGGCAACAGTTAAAAATTTTAAATCATTGAGATAATATTTCCGATCATTTCCATACAATTAAAATCACGAGAAATACGCAGACGACAATCTATTACGATTTATCTTTCTTATTGTTGCATTAATAAAAATATTTTTATTCGCAAAAAAAAAAAAAAAAAAAAAAATCAACACCTCTTGGAGCGATCGGCGTCAAAATTGAACCAAAGCCTGTTTACATATGGATTCACATATATTCCAAATTTCAACCAGAACGTAGCATTACTTCTTGAGATAGGGCACTCAAAATGGAAAAAAAGAACGGGTGATTGCGCTACCCCCTTTTTAGCTGTTGACACAAGAATAAAATCAGTTCTTATACCCACTAAGGGCTACTTGCCGATAAATTTTTCTTTCATTCCGTTCATTATTTCTTGAGATACAGCAGTCACAATTGACGACAAAAAACGTTCTATAGCTCAACCCCCGTTTGAGTTATTGACACCAAAATTGAATCAGCACCTGTTCCTGTTAATACCAACATATGGACCAAATTTTGTTTGATTCCGCCAGTTACTTCCTGAGGAATAGCAAGCACGCGTAACTCGAAAAACGTCCCATTGCTCCACCCCCCTTGGAGGAATTCGCGCCAAAAACTAATGGGCACAAGTTCACATAGGGGCACATATGTGTACTAAATTTCGTTCGATTTCATGCGGTAGTTTTTGTTGTAGAGCGGCCACAAAAAACTGGTCACACACAGACGTGACACACATACACACACACACACACATACACACACACATACAGACAGACAGACATTTTCCAAAAATGGTCAAAATGGACTTAGCACACCTCAAAACGTTCGAATCCGTCAAAATTCGAAATTCGAAAATTTGCACGAATCCAATACTTTCTTCTATATATTAGATATAGAAGAAAGTAAAAAGCATGAAAGAGAGCTTAATGTAGCCCAAAAATATCGCTAAAAACTAGTATGTTGTGGCCATCACGAAACTTTCTTCTATATTTTTCTTTTTTTTTCTGATCCCTCCCCATGCTTGACGAGGAAGCAATATTCCCAACAAAAACAAAATTACACATGCAAAAACTTGACTACCATCCCAATGTCTGAATTATTGCAAAATCAAAGCAAAGAGCGAAAATTGAAAGTTATTTTAAAAGCCTTGCTTGAATTAATTACAAATATTTTATTTGTTAACAAACATAAGATGGCAACAGTTAAAATTTTTAAATCATTGAGATAATATTTCCGATCATTTCCATTCAATGAAAATCACGAGAAATACGCAGACGACAATCTATTACGATTTATCTTTCTTATTGTTGCATTAATAAAAATATTTTTATTCGCAAAAAAAAAAAAAAAAAAAAATCAACACCTCTTGGAGCGATTGGAGTCAAAATTGAACCAAAGCCTGTTAACGTATGGATTCACATATATTCCAAATTTCAACCAGAACGTAGCATTACTTCTTGAGATAGGGCACTCAAAATGGAAAAAAAGAACGGGTGATTGCGCTACCCCCTTCTTAGCTGTTGACACAAAAATAAAATCAGTTCTTATACCCACTAAGGGCTACTTGCCGATAAATTTTTCTTTCATTCCGTTCATTATTTCTTGAGATACAGCAGTCACAATTGACGACAAAAAACGTTCTACAGCTCAACCCCCGTTTGAGTTATTGACACCAAAATTGAATCAGCACCTGTTCCTGTTAATACCAACATATGGACCAAATTTTGTTTGATTCCGCCAGTAACTTCCTGAGGAATAGCAAGCACGCGTAACTCGAAAAACGTCCCATTGCTCCACCCCCCTTGGATGAATTCGCGCCAAAAACTAATGGGCACAAGTTCACATAGGGGCACATATGTGTACTAAATTTCGTTCGATTTCATGCGGTAGTTTTTGTTGTAGAGCGGCCACAAAAAACTGGTCACACACAGACGTGACACACATACATACACACACACATACATACATACACACACACATACACACAGACAGACAGACATTTTCCAAAAATGGTCGAAATGGACTCAGCACACCTCAAAACGTTCGAATCCGTCAAAATTCGAAATTCGAAAATTTGCACGAATCCAATACTTTCTTCTATATATTAGATATAGAAGAAAGTAATAAAAATAAAAGCCAAAAGTAAATAAAATAATCAAATGAATATTGAAGAATTAGAAGTTGGAAAGTAGGGTTATGAGATGGGGAAAATGGGTGTCTGTCGATCTGACTGTTTTTTTTTTTTTCTTTCTTTTCTTTGTCAGTAAAAAGATTATAAAATGCGTTTTTGCAACAAACCAATGCCAAAAATGAAACTAGTTGGTTGGGGGCATCACGAAATTTTCTTCTTTTTCATTCTGTGTATTTTCATAACTATTAAAATCTTGTGTAGTTTCTAATTTGCTTATTACCGCAACCAGGTTGACGCGATTTAGTCTTGGCTAAATTTCTAATTCATGTATTAATGCATCCAAGTTGGAGCATCTTAGCAGCATTTCAAACAAAACCAGATTGACTCAATTTACTGTCTTGACGGAAATTCTATGTAGAAAATGATAACATTAATAAACTTGTAAATTCATTGAATTGTGAAAAATTTTCTCCAATCCGATACAGTTCCTACAAATCAACAGTATGACAGAAAAAATAGTATGTCATTTTAAAAGAAGTTATAACTCTTTGAAGAAATAATATTAAAAGAAAACAAATAATTTTTAATTTCAATTTATGAAAAACAAATATTAGTTAAAGACTAGATACGTCGGTTTTTGTTGTTGACAGATCTAAGCGCACTACCGACATTCATCTGATGAATGATATCTGTAATTCATTAACAGTCCACCGACAAAGATATACGTAAGCCAATCAAGTGCAACGGCTGCACTAGATCGGAGCAGAACGATCGAGTCAACATTTGATTGATAAACAAACACAACGTAGTTTTCGCGGCTTAAATCATCATCTTTTATCTATATCAGAGGTTCCCAAACTTTTTTTGTCTGTGAATTTGCGTCGACCCCCTGCCAAGAGTTACTTACACAAGTAACTAAAAATAAAAATTTTAAAAACCCCGGACTGAGTCACAAATGTAGAATTAAAAGAGCAAATTTAAAATCCCTTTAAAAACCTTATACTATTAAAATCAATTTAAAATATTTTATTTGTTAACAAATAGAAACTGGCAACAGATAAAAATTTAAAATCATTGCTTTTAATTTCCATGTCGGCCAACAATGAATTCGGTTACCAATCGCGTAAATGAAGGCTTAGCCGCATTTAAAATCTGTTTCAAAAAAAGCGTTATAATTCGAAATCTATATAACATGGAAGTTCCAAACACATTTTATCAGGCGCAGAAAAAAAATTCTTTATTTTGGTACTAAAATTTTAAAAATTTAAATATGTTTTTACTGCAAAAATCGCGCAAAACTTTTTAGAGGTTTTTAATTAATATCTTCGTTAATTAATGTCATCTAAAGACGCAACCCAGCTCAGAACACTCTCGATCAACTCTCCTTTCGAACAAGATTTTTTTTGAGCAATCACGATTGCCTATTGTTCTCACTTGACTGTTTTGAATTCCTATCATTTTATTTTCCCGCCAGCACCCTCTGCCAGCACCACCGTCGAGTCGACCAGCCTCACGATGCTGCTCCTCTTGCGAAAACCGTCTCCAAGTTGCGTCCATATCCTACACACACACGCATACACAAGCATTTATACACACACACGCTCGTGATTTCGAAAAACATAATTTGAATTCAAGATGCCAAAAATTCTAATTAATATTTTTTTTTTTTTTTTAATCGGTCCATCTGTTTAGGCGCTAGAGTGCCACACACACACACACACGTCAAACTTATAACCCTCTTCCTTTGTGTCTACAGAGTTAAAAATTAGTTCCACAGTGAAATATTTACATTTGAACGTTCCAAAACAGAGCTAATCTGATGATAAAACTTTTCCTAATGAGTTCTCAAAGCATTCACGTTATGATAAATCTGTTGGTGTTGTAACTACTGTTATTTGTTTATTTATTTATTCATTTATACAGAAGCGAAACAACTTCACACACACAGAGAATTTCGTACAAAGCGCCTTGCTTCCAAACACACACAGGAACCATTTACAAAACGAGAGAAGGAAATAACACACAGAGCACCGGCGGGAATCGAACCCACGACCTCTGGCATAAAAGACTGAACTTCTACCATATAGAAGCCAGGAGGTTCCCTGTTTGTTTTCTCTCTATAGTAAACTAGCAGTACCCGCACAGCGATGCCCGTGCTAAAAATTTAATGGAAGTCCGTTGAATATTAAAAAAAATTGACGCCCCTTCCCCTCTAGCGTGAAATGACCATTTTTCTTTGTATAAAATGTGTACACACCTTTTCAAAAAAAAAAATTAAAGTTTCTTTGGAATTTAAAACTTTTCGTCGAATCATTAAACTAGATTTACAGTTGCATCAAAATTCTATTTAGCGAATAAAGCGGATTTTACTGCAATTTAAAATATTTCGCAAAATAAACAAAAAAAGACATCAAATAATATCTTTCAATTGTAAAAATAGTTCCGCAACTCTATTGTTTATCTTCAAACTCACCCAGCAAACACGCTATCAAAATCCATCCGTCTAAGGAAAAAAAAAAAACATCCACTGAAATATTCAAAAATCATCGTCAGAAAAAAAGAAGAAAATGTCGTACATTTCACTCGGATAAAAGCAAATCAAAAGTTTCTTTTCTTTCAAAACAAACCGCCAAAACAATGAATTACATTTACGGTTGCCTTAAACCAATAATCCTAGACTGAACTGCTAAGAGCCTGACACACCAAGCGACCATGCTACCGGAATCCAGCCCTTTTGCGAGTGAAGCGGATGTTTTTTTTCTTCGGCAATAATCAATGTTTCGCCAAACAAACAAAAAAGTATAAAATCACATTAGAAGTAGCTTTCAAATCTTTATATATTAAGAGCTGCGTTACCCGGCTTTGCCCGGTCTACCTTTAGAATAAAAATTGAGTCCAGTGACATATATTCAACAACCAGGTTTAAACAAAAGAAAAAAAAAACGCTATGGAAAATTGCCCTTCCAAGCAATGACAACAGATATTAAAATACTTTTAAGAAGTTAAAATGCGAAAGATGGATTTTAAAAGCTTAACCACGGAAACACGAAATGAAATAAGTTTAAGAAATTAAATGCAAAATAAGGAAAGAAACAATGGATTCAAAAAGCGTAACCGTGGAAACGCGAAAATAAGATGGTTGACAACTTGAATCAAAATGACATATTTCGAACTTGATTTAAAAACGCTTGTAACTTTTTTTTCCTTTGAGGATAGAAGCTAAATTTTTCGACCACAGTTCGAGAGAGATCTGGAGTAAAAAACATCGCTTTTTCCAATGGTGTCAAAAAGAAAACTGTGGGACAATTCCTTTACTTTTTATTGATAAATTTAATGAAGAAAGTAGTACCTAAATTTCAGCTAAGCCTAAAAAAGTTCGAGCAAAGAACACAAGTTACTCCCGCCGTAATTAAGGTAGAGCATTGAAACAAATTGTTCAGAACGCGGAAAATTCTACCCTTTTCCACGATATATAATATTAATATGTGCAAGTAGTTTTTCACTCCCATATTTGGGAATTTATGTGAAATTTGGGTTAAAATTTGAATAAAAAAAAAAGAACTATTTATCGGATTTTTTCGAATTATAGCCTATGTCACTCAGTAAGAAAACACATTTCATATAGTAAAGGAATTTTTCAAATAGGTGCAGGAGATTACCTTGAACATATAAACACACAAAAATCCACACTCTCTCTTTATAATATTAGTATAGATACAGATGGAGTCAAATTTATATACGAAATTAGGGAGTTGGTTTATAACTTCCCGACTTCCTCCTTACCTTAAGTTGGTTTATACCTTATAGTTTTGCCATGCCTCGACGAAAACTAACGTGCTAAGATGCTATCGCAATTTGGATTGCGAAAACAGCTTTTGAATGAACTTGCCAGCAATGGGGTGGTTTCCATCAGTCAAAGTACTACTTTTAGTCATTGAAATGGATAGAATGAGCAAAAAAAAAAATTATATAGACCCAGAAAATACTTTGATTTTCCCAACATTTTTTTTTTTTTTTTTTTTTTGATTAATTTTTTTAAAATGTCCGATTTTTCAAACAAGGCGTAGTTTTTATGACGTCACAAATGATACAATTTGGCGCATTTTTCTACTACGTTTCCACGTTATGACAATCAAGCAACGAATTAAAATTGCGCTCTACGCTTGCTATCAACCCTATCGTTGCCAATACAGGTGAATAAAGATGCGAATTAAATATTTTTTTTCTGTGAATGGCAACATTGAATGGCATTTCATCATTTGTGATGTCACACGACAGAAGTGTAAACAATGAAAGCGCACCGATTTAAGTATTTTTTTAAAAATATTGAACTTAGATAAAATATTTAAAAAATGGACAGCTCCTATATTTTTAAGCATACTCTTTCAGAAAAAAATACTTTTAAAATTTTGGAAACTACCCCATTCAAATGAAAAGGGCCCGAAAGGCTCATCGCCAGACGCAGATGTTTCTTTTTTTTTTTTTTCTTTTTTTTTTTTTTTTGTCTACCTGGCATGTTTTACGTTGTGATAACTCCTCAAATGGTGTGTTTTTTGTGAATCACACCTCGAATTCAATGAGCAGCGCAATAAAATGTTCAACGACCTTTAGTTCATACAAACTAATATCAGCAAGTTGTCCATGTTTGAATAGAGTGCCATTAATTTAAAGTTAACTGGTACATGGAAAAAAAATTCTATGGCCTCTCTCTTTCTCTCTCTTTTATGGCATTATGGTCCCTAAGGTGACTTTTTCACTTAATACAATATGAAAGTTCTTTTATAAAAACTTCCTTTTATTACAATGGCATATAATGTATTACTTACCAGCAAAAAACTATTCGTCTATGTCAATGTTATTACTTACCCGTCACTCTCTGCATCCAACGTCATTCCGCGCTTAATTTCAATCATTTTTGGTGTAAAACCTGCTTTAATAAAAACGAAAGGAAATAAATAAGTCTAGATTGTTTATCGTAAAATTTCTTAATGCTGCTGATTAACAAACGTTTATCTCATTGTCTGGACTTGGCTCTCAGAAAATGAGTGGATATTTGAGTGGAAGGGAAAGCAGTGATCATTGGACAGAAAGAAGAGAGGATCTGTGACGTAATGAAAGAGCGAACAACAGATGATTGCTCTCTTGGAGTGTTGCCAAAGTTGCATCCGTTTCTCTTCAAAAGTTATTGTATTTATTTGATTACATATATATATACATATATATATATATATATATATATATATATATATATATATATATATATATATATATATATATATATATATTATTTTATTTATTTTTTGATAACTTCAAATTGAAGTTTTCTTCCAGTAAATTAGGAAAAATTTAGTTTCATTGGAAAATACGTTAAAATGATAGCTTGCAAGTGCGTTCATTTTCAAATACTTCACGTGGCTTTTCAATCATTGCTTAGTTGAAAAATGTTGTTTTGTTATATTTTGCGTTTATTGGATCAAATTTAGCCAAAGATAAAATAATAGTTAAATCTCATTACAACAAACTTCAAGGGACCGCAAATTTTGTTCTTTTTAACGGAATTCAGTGAGTGTGTGTGTAATGGCAATTAAAATAGAATTATATATTAGATTAAAACGATATTTCGTTTTATTGATATTCGTTATAACGGGATTTCACTGTAGTTTTCAAAAAAAAATTAAAAAGTACTCATTTGTAGCAATATGAACAAAAAGTAAAAAGCAATCTTTTCATGCAAAGTATGATAAAATAATTGACCAAAAAATTCACTCTAATGTGTGAGAAATCGTAAAGTGCGATTTACATTTTTTCAGGGACAAAAAATTGGAGAAATTTGAGATAACTGGTATAAATCACGCACGCTTTTTTTACATTAAAGTTAATTGTTTGGTCAATAATTCTATCATACTTAACATAGTAAATATTATTTTTACTTCATATTCATATTGCAACTAAAAAGTGTTTCTTTCTTTTTTTTTTTTTTTTTTTTTGGATTTTGTAAGCTATTTTTTTTTTAGTTTTTTTTTGTTTCACGAAAAATTATTTTAAAAGAAATAATTTTTAGAACATAATTCAAGATTTTTTATGTTCATGAAATTTCCCAGAAATCGACTAAAGAGACGGGCAACATTCGAAACGGGGATTTCTCTTTCTCAGTCCAAAAAGAATACTTATGCTCCTTGAGGTGTGACATTCGAGCTCTAAAACTATTCAACTGCTCCGATAAACTGCCAATCGAATAATAGGGCTGTTAAGTTAAAAGTAGTACTTTTAGTCACTAAAATTGATAGAATAAGCAAAAAAAATAACATGGAGCGAGAAAAAACTTTCATTTTCCCGACGCTTAGTTTTTAATTTTTTTTTTTTTTAATCCGATTTTGAATATGAGGCGTGGTCTTTGTGACGTCATAAGTGAAGTACTTTGGCACATCTCCACTGGCGCGCTGAATGCTTACGCTTGCTGTCAACCGCGTTTCCAGCGAATGATAATTCAGTAGCGAATTTAATAGTGCGTTCTACGCTTGCTATCAACCATATCGTTGCCAGTACATGTGAGTAAAGAAGCGAAGCAATGAGTGTTATCTGTGTTTAGTGTATAAGTATATGTGTTTTGAGAAGAAATTGACAGAAAATGTGAAGTTCGAGAAGAAATTTACTCTAAGGCCCCTCGAACATATGCGGCTAGTGCACCAAAAAAGTGGGGAGTGGGGGGGGGTCAAAAAAGTGTGGGGGGTTAGGGGACGATGCCCTGAAGCTGTTGTTTTATTTATAAAACAAGGCTGTATTAATGACTTTGAACATCATTAAATGAACTCTAAAAATGTGGAAAATGACATTTAAAATCGAGCCGGATGGCATTCTTTGACTTCCCTTCTCTAATTCAAAGTTCAATTCTTATGAAACAACATGAAAAAAGTCCATGTCTTTGGAATTTTTAATTCTCATTTTCGTGAATCAATCCACCCTGCAAAAATCACTTTTCAATGGATCATTAATTTTTAACTCTGAAAAATAAGAGGGCATGGCCCCTTTATTTTTGAAAGTGAGAGAGCAGTTGCCCCCCTTGTCCCTCCGTTCGAGTCGCCTATGCCCACGAAATTCACCTTAATGTGAGGTCCGCAATCACGGTTGCTTTTTTGAGAAATCACGATTGCTAATTGTTTTAACTTGACAGTCCTTGATGTTTGGTTCCTTTTTCATCTTGGACCAAGGGCCTCTGCAGGTGCGGTTAATCTGGTGCTCCCGGAATCCGCTTCTCCTGGGCTGGGGCGTCCATGTACTAAACCCACGGATGCTCACACACATACACACACACGCACGCGCGCCTTTACGCACATACACACATGCCTATGCACACACAGGTCTATGCACGCACGCACGCCTTCACACACATGCCTACAGAGACGCAACTATACACACATAACTACCCAAGGAGGAGAAGCAGGCTTGGGTAGAGCCCCTATAACTGGCCCACTATAGGGGCCTTAGGCTTGGGGGGACAGGAGCCGTTTCTAGAAACATAATAGGGTCCTGTCGCAAATCGTATTTGCGAAACACATAATTTTAATTCAAAATGTCAGAATTCAAATTATTATTATATATATACAGTCGACTCCCGCTACAACGCGGTTCGACTTACGCGAAATGACTACAACGCGAATTTTTCACAAGTAACGAATTTTAGAGCTAACGCGAATTCCTCGTCTACAACACGATTCTTTTTTCAAAGGAAGTATCGGCTTCATTATTGGTCACTAAATATTGATTTCATGAATGTTATTACATCCCTTTAGCATCACTGACAGCAAAAATTCCCACACCATACAAGTCTGCAAATCGCGTTGTTCGTGCATCAAATATCCACTCAGCTTCGTTCATTTCTCCATTCCAAATATTAAAACTCATGGCACCTTAGGGAGCTGTTTCATCCAAAGTTTGAAGATGGGAAGAAAAAGAAAGTATCTGACGAAAAAAGGTTAAGATTCTTGATATGCTTGAACAATTACAAAACATCGACGGTAGCACGACTATAAGTATAAGTGAAACCTCTACGCACAATTAAAAGTCAAACCAAAAAGATATCCGTAAAAGTTCAGAACTTGGGTTCAATATTGAAACTTGCAGAGTAATGTCTCAGCAAATACTCTTATGAAAATGGAAACTGCTCTTGTATCAAGGATTAAAGAGATCAGGAAGAGGGGCTGCTGCCATAAATGGAAACATTATAAAAGAAAAAGTGAACCAACCGTATTTAAAAATGTACTTTAGATAAGAATAACCATCTGACCATGGAGCGTAAATCATCATCTTTATTTTTTAACTCATAAATATTATTACTGTATCTACTGTACAGTACTATTATCGTGCAGCGTTTTATTATTACTACGTGCTTGCCGTGTTGTTTTATTTCATGTCTTTCCCTCCCATTGATCATTTTGTGCATTTTAAAGTATTGTATACTGAATAAAAGAACTTTTTTTTATTTTTTAAATACGGTAAAAGTTTAGTTCTTTGTGTAAGAGACGAATGTATTGTTGAGAAATACTTTAAAGCAGTTTAACGCGTATTTATAAGTGCCTAAAAGAATTTGATATGTTACAAAAAATGGTATACATACCTTTTTCCACAACGCGAAATTTCGACTTACGCGAGACCTCCTGAACCCGCTTCTCCTCGGCGGGGGTGTCCATTAGGGTGTCCCAAAAAAATGAAAGTCGTTTTTTTTAAACGCATACCCTCTTATTTCTTTCCTTTTATATCAAAACCGTTGTAAAAAAAGTTTCATGCAATTTGAAGCACGGTAACCCGTGCCGACTTGCGCCTAAAGACCTAAACGTGTAAATACCACGTGTATTCATAATCAAGCGAACGCTGGCGACGCGATACTCTGAGAAGCTCAAAACAGCTGTAAATAGCGCACAGAAAACAAATGAAAGCAGAAAAACATATGTTGGGGGGAGGGGGGGCTATCCGTGGCAATTTTCAAACCGTCAAACATGTCAGTACGAATACATTCTGATCAGCGAGCGCAGTATAGTCCATCCATAGGGAACGAATCATGGCAGTGAATTGCAAAGTTTGAAAAATGAGATATTTTAAAAAGGAGTCGTATAACACCAAACTACTGGCTTGAAATTTCCCTCAAACGGACAAGTTCTGTTTGTTTTATTTTATAACATTCGAGAAGTAAATTTAACCATCAGTGAAAGTGCAAATCTCGCTATTCGGTAATGCATCATCTTTTGGGAAAAGGCACGCATTCCCACCAAATCGTTACCAAATTGTGTGAATAAACTTAAAAACCTGAATCAAATTTGGAGAGACTTACAAAAAAATGCAAAGAAACTGCAAGAAGTATTCAGGCAGTGCCGACAAGACTTTGAGAGTAATTTAAACAATTTATTCAATATTGCACATGCTGATGCACTTCGGTTAATCAAAATAGAGGAAGTTGGGGTTTTCTTGCAACTCTAAAGAGAGCCCGGCCGACGTGGTCACTTTAGGTGGAGTGGATAAAAAAACTGGCCGACAAAGAGGAAAGGGCTCGACTTTGAGCTGTCCAAGAAGAAAACAGGCGCATTAAATACGATTCCGCTTCAACATCCTCGGAATTGTATGAACCTGTACAAGAAGATTCCTCTTCGAGCTCTAGTGAAAATATTAATTCAGAAAATTTCCCTGAAACATATAAATCAGTACCTAGAACAAGTTTATCAGAACCTGGAACAAGTATATTAGAACCTGGAACAAGTATATCAGAACCTGGAACAAGTATTCCAGAACCTGGAACAAGTATTATCAGAACATGGAACAAGTAAATATGTAATGAGGAGCGATTTTATTACTCCAAAGTCAGTTGCTGCATTGGACAGGTGTCCAAGTACACGAGATTATGTGTTTATTCTTGAAGCTACTATTGATGCACTTGGGTGGAACATTGATGAATTTCCCATAAGTAAATCTTCAATTCAAAGAATTCGAACTGAAAAGTGGAAGGAGCACGAGGAAAGAGTAAAAATCGGTTTTCAGTAATACGAGGTACCATCTGTAGTGAATTTACCTTGGGATATGAAACTGTTGCTTGCTTTGGTTGCTCAAAAAATCAAAAGAATATCCCTTATATATAGTTTTTTTATATGGATGTGATGAACAATTCATTGCTGAGTCTAAACTGGATAATTCCACAGGAAAAGAACAAACAAAGGCTGTTTGAAAGGCAGTTTTAGCTTGGAATCTCAAAGACAAAGATAAAACTCTCTGCTGTGATACTACAGCTCCTTTAAGTGGTTCTTGTGCTATTCTTGAGCAAAAATTTGATAGAGAAATGCTTTCCTTTGCTTGCCGCCATCATATATATGAACTGATCTATCCCCCTTATATACAGTGCTAAAGAGGAGCTGCGCAGTTGTTCCGAACTGTTCCTTAACTTGAAAAATTTACTTGACTTTTACCGTGCTGAACTTACTAATATTAAGGTCAGGGATGACTATCAAGAGTTGATAGAACTGCCTATCATATTTTTAGGTGGAGATACAGAAAATGAATTTAAAATAAGACCACCAGGAGCCATGCACAAAGCTCGATGGAGATCGCTCGAGCGATTTACTCCATAAACTATTACTATTTAGTTCAAAACTAAAATTAGATACGAAGGAAAATGAAGCATTGTTTGATGTCTGCTTGTTTGTAGCGACAATATACGTGAAACCATGGCTTCAATGCATTTTGGCAGTCAAAGCACCCAACAAAGATTTGTACTTTTTGATAAAAGTGTACGAAAATGTGGACCCAATTATCTCAAAAGCTGCTCTATAAAAATTCATCCAGCTTTTATGGTATGGTCAATAATATTTCATTCCTTGATGTGAAAAAGACTGTCTCAATGCTTAAAGCAGTAAACGATGCAGCTGAAAGAGCGGTAAAAATGATGCAAGATTTTTATGGTTTGCTAACAGCTGATGAGGAACAAAAACAATCTGTGTTACGTTGCGTTCAAGAGCAGCGGAAGCTCTACCCTGACTGCAAAAAGCAAACATTGAATTAAAAATATGTGCAGTAATGTTTCTTGTTGTCTAATATTGTTTTAAATATCTGCTTTAAATAAATTGATGCCGCGTGTTAGTAAGGAATTATACAGTTTGCAATCTTTCCACTGTGGTCGCCGTACAGGATTTCAGGTCCAACTTTGACCTCAAATCGGCACGGGTTCCCGTTATTTTATTGCAATGAAACTTTTTTCTCATGTTTCTGAGGCGAAATGGAAAAAATTTGGAGGGTATGCGTATTTGATTTCACAAATTTTTTTTTTCGGCATTATATCTTGGGACACCCTAGTGTCCATGTCCTAAACCTACGCATGCTTACACACGCACACCCACAGGCAGAGATGGGCAGATTCGTATTCGTAAATCCGAATCCGAATTTGATTCACAGTACCTTAATGTGTCAATCCGAATACAAATACATTCGTATTCACAAGTGTGAATTCGAATACGAAATTCGGATTCATACCTATGAATCCGAATCCGAATCTATTCAGATTCAGACCTATGAATCCGAATCCGAATCTATTCAGATTCAGACCTATGAATCCAAATCCATTCTGATTCACATCTCTGAATACGAATCCATTTGGATTCACATTTGGATTCACTGAAAAATTCAATTCAAAAGCTCAATATAAATAAATAAATGTCTGTCTGTACCTCGCTACAGGTCGAGATTTGGGTGTTAGTGAATTTCTGAAGAAAAATGACGATATTGTTATGGGTCCAAACATTTTAAAGGTGGAATTCTACCAAAGTAATGTAAATTGAAACCTTGATTTGTTTATATAATTTTACCACAGATTATTCATGTGATGTTTCAATCTGATGTTGCTGTGTGATGTTAACACTATTGTGTATGTGAGAATCTTATGAAATCACAGTTTTGAATTCATGAACACTTGATGGAATGAACACACACTGTATAACAGTATCCTCCGGTCCCTTGGCAACGCAAAATGTTGTGATATCTACCTTTTTTTCCCATTTTCTGTTTTTCGTGAAGCATTTGGTTAGTAAACTCACTAGTAAGTTATGAAAACGCTAACTTGATTGAAAGGTTGATAAACTTGATCATAATACAAATTTGTTAGTCAAATGCTCATACTTAGGACAGTACTCTCAGTTTTGACTGCTAGTACACCTGTTGGTACTTCACCAGTAAGGAATAAATGGTGTTACGGAATAAATTACTAGTTTTCTTATGAGGATATGTGAGTTGAACTTTGATGTATCAGTTTTACGGGTTATTTTATGGAGTTTGAAAATTTCAAAAAAATATGCAATTTTTAAGTATGGAAATAATTTTGGTTACCTACGCTAACTGAGCAGCATTAGTTTAAATTTGTTCCGAAAAAATATGCAATTTTTTAGTATGGAAATAACTTTGGTTATCTATGCTAACTGAGCAGCATTAGTCTGAATTCGTTTCACGATTCATCTCGACTATGTACCTATGTCTCTTTTGGGCAAATTCATTTGCACCCAACTAATTCAGTGGAACTTATTTATTCATAAATTTAAGAAATTGCAAATATGTTCCACACTTGGGACACTGTTCCAAGTTAAGGCATTAAACCATAAATAGTGTCTATTAAGAATATTGAGGAAAAAAACTGCATAGGGTAGGTGGGGGGTCAAGCCCCGCGTGGGGTAAAAACCCGCACCGATATTTTAACTTGATCACTTTGGAGTAAGAAATTTACCTCCAGGTGGTGAGTTTGTCCTATGGAAACCTATTGATCAATGAAATTTTGTCCTGACTAGGCACTCTAGAGACGAGAAAGGGGGATGAGTCTGTTTTTTACTACTTTGATCTAACTTTTCTAATATATTATTTGAACATTGTAAAATGTAGAATTTGAAAAGAAAAATCAATGAATTACACGTTAATACTGATACATTAAAGCTTCACTTTCGCGTGAAAACAGTTATTCTAATGGCTGCTTAAAAGCAACATGAGGCGTTTTTCAGAAAGTGACAAAATGGGGAAAATCCCCGCAGTTGTTTTGGGGTAAAACCCCGCATCTCCAAAAGGTCAAGGATTCGCTCCACTCGGTTTAAATTGTCTCTTTTTTGAAATATTATTAGTATCTTTGTTTAGCATGTGTTTTGTACAGCTTATTCATCTTAAAAAAATAATTGTTGGTGGACATTTACTCATGAGGTTTTAATTTGAATAAAATTTGTTAGGTAAAATCTTACATTCATTTCAATTCAAATGTGCTTTCATTAATGTAATAATTTCTTCTTTTTTCTTTTTTGAACGTTTACGTACGTTTAATTTTTTGTTCCAGTACCTTCAGAAGAAAAAAAAATCAGAACCATGATAAATGTCGAGCTTAATAAAACACGTAACTTAATTGCAGGCATCTCTTCGTTCTGTATGGTAGACATTAAAGTTAGATTCAAAAATACCGATTGAAGACATCCCTGAAAAATGGAACAAAAGCTTGTGACTTCGAAGAAGAAACAAATTCCCCTATAATTTCGAGTGAAACTGTAAAGAATAACTCGAAGCTTATCCCTGCACAATGTGGCCAAGATAACTTCAATATGACAAGAAAAAGGAAGTTATGCAGAGCGTTTTTTTTTTTTTTTTTTTTACATAAAAACACCTAGAAGCCTTCAAATGTACTGAGACACAGGAAGGAAGACGATGGACAATGAAGACGTTATAAATAAATTGTCATAACCTCAGCAGGACACGATTCCATCCACGACGCAATAACATTTTTAGAAAACACAACCTAGTGTACTGTTAACTTAAAGCACTGGGTACTAGATATTCAATTAAATTATAGGCTTCAGGCATTTAAATTATTTTTTATAATGCAACTGTCATTTTTTCCCGTGTAATTAATCCTCCTTTGGAGGAGAAGAAAATATTTTAGTGACAAAGTTAAAAAAAAAAATTAATTAATTAATTAAAAAAAGATTACACGTGTGAGATATTTAAGTTCGGTATTGCTGAATAACAATAAACCAATGATTCAAGGACGTTTTTCAAGTGTTTTTATCAAGCAATCACACTTTTTATTCACATTCATCTTCAGTGGGGTAAAGATCCGCGTTGCGGGGTTTTACCCCATTTTGTGGGGCAAAACCCCACAATTTTGTTATCCCGCTAAATTGTAATTTTCTCAATTATTACTAATCAGACGTAGCTAAAATTTGGAAGGATTATAGGTAATAACCCACGCAATGACTCTAATTTGAAAAAATGGGAAAATATGCCCTTCATTGACCGTGGTGGTATAAAAACTGAAAATCGCGAGGCTTTACCCTCACCTCAGGGGCGGCAAATAGGGGGGTCAAGAGGGGGCGGTCGCACCCCCAAATTTTTTGAGCAGAATGATAGAAAATGGGTGAATTTAATTTATGCAAGTCGGAAATAAATGTTCAATAAAAAAAAATCTCTCTGGTTCTCAGTAACTATTTTATGAAACTCGACACATTCCCAGACAAGAAAAAGGGTTTTTCGTTATTTGGATGATGACTTAGAAATTCATGAAGTATTTCCCAGCCTTTTCAGAACAT
Source organism: Uloborus diversus (assembly GCF_026930045.1). Classification (NCBI taxonomy): domain Eukaryota; kingdom Metazoa; phylum Arthropoda; class Arachnida; order Araneae; family Uloboridae; genus Uloborus; species Uloborus diversus. The sequence goes on from NC_072734.1 coordinate 89,332,107, forward strand.
AAAAAGCTGATAGACAACCATGGTTAATTTTAACTAAAGAAGACATTTCCTCATATAGGCTAAATATTTCATACTTGTGTGCCCAGTGTAACGATGGTATGTCCAATAGGAGAGGCCCGTGCAAAGTGGTGTGGCTGCATGATGTTCACAAGAAAATTCCTTGATATTTTACATTCACTTTTACGCTCACTTTTTAAGTGTATATTTAATGAGTGTTCATCGCTTTCTTTTGCTAGAAACACGTTTCAGCTGCTCAATGCGTTATATGCTTTCAAAGTAACTTCTAAAAAATGCATGTGCTTATTAAATAAAATAAACAAAAGTATCAACAAATGCCTTTTATGGGGCTCTATAATTATGCAATCTCGGAGTGTCACAAGATGGTCTTCAAGAGTTAAAACCATAAAAACATTTCTCTATAACTTCAAAGCAGTGATTTGACGACTGGAAGTATTATTGCAAAACGATTCTTTCAATGGTGAAAAAGCTCATGTCCTTTAGCATGTATGTCTTCGTTTGAATTTTTAACCGACTTCAAAAAGGAGGCGGTTATCAGTTCATACCGTATGTATGTTTTTTTTTTTTTTTGTTTGTCCACTCATAGCGTCCCACCTAGTGAACCGATTTTGATGATTCTTTTTTTAATGAATAGAGGATGGCTCAACTTAGGTCCCATTACTTTGTTTGACCATATTTGTTCTTTAGAAAAAAAGTTATGGGCAAAAAACAGTAAATTTCCCTATTATATGATTAAAATGATATTGTAGCGAAGTTCGCACTTTTCATCCGTGGATAACGGTGGCTCAGTGGTAGAATTCTCGTCTCCCACACGAGCGACCCGGGTTCAAATCCCGACTAGGACAAAGTGAATTTTACTAAAATTTCGTTTCTACTGTTTCCATTATTTTCTCGAATGTTCTATTAATTTCTGTATCTTTTCAAGTCTGGAAAGTTCCAGAACTTTTTCAAGTTGTATATAAGGAGATGTAACGTTCATTCGTGGTTCTGAATAAAGATCTCGAGTTGAGACTAATTCGCTTCATTTGGCTTTCACATTGTCTTCGCTATCTTCATCTACGCGACAATATGAAACTCATTGTTATAAAAGTTTGGTGCCATATAACTGTAACATTAATAGTAATTGTAATGATAATTTTGAATAAAGGCTTTTCTAAAGCAATACAGTGATATAGAGCCGCACTTCTTACTAGGTAACTTCTTACTTTTACTTAAATATCTACATTTACACTAAAAAGAATGAAACAAAAAAATTTTGAAAAAAAAAAAAAAAAAATAGAACAGACTTCAAAATTGCTCTAAAAAGTGAAAAATAATTTTATTCTTTAAACACCATCGATAATACTTTTAAACATAATTTTTGAAGTTGGCGCAAAAACAAAAAGTAAAATCCATTGTAACCATGCTTCGTTCATATTTTTATCAAAAAATCATCCAAACTTAGGAACGGAACATTTATATCGTTACTCAAATATGCTGTCATCAATGCGTAATGCATGTGGTAGTGAAGAAACTGGACGTGGTTAAATTTATACTTGTAGTTGAGTTATGGCTGTGAATGATTTTATCGATCGTTTTTGCGCCAACTTAAAAAATTATGTTTAAAAGTATTATCGATGGTTTTTAAAGAATAAAATTATTTTTCACTTTTTAGAGCAATTTTGAAGTCGGTTCTATTTTTTTTTTCAAAATTTTTTTATTATTCAATTTGTTTGTATTGAGGAAAGTTTTTGAAAAATGCTTTACTCTATCAAAACATCTTCAATCCGCTACCCTTAATTTGCGTACTATTCAAGCCACAGTTCAATCTACAATTGATCTGTGCGTTCGTACTACTATAGTTCAATCTACAATCGAAACTGAAAATAGATGTATTATTGTATCTCAATCAATCGTGAAACTTTTCAAAAAAATTCTTCCTCCGAGTCAATTAAAAAAAAAAAAAAAAAAATCCACATGATGATGTGAAGTTAAACATTGGTTTTTTAATATTTTGTATGAAGTAATAGATTCAGTTTCGAATGAAATTAACACAAGATTTGATGATAATTAGTTTTCTGTATGGTTGGCTCTATATATTATCTGGATTGGGTTTTGAAAACGAAAAATAGTTTCAATTATGAGTAACATTTTTAGCATGAGGCAAGAAATTTACAAGCAATTTACCGAAAGACCGTTATTACATCAAAGAGACTGCCATTTCGTCCTTGTTATGGACTCCTCAGTCTGTAATAGTGAATAACAGAGCAGGAGGAAGATGACATCTCATCGAAGCTGAGGGCGCCGACGAGACTAAATTATTCAATGAGTAAAAACTAAGTCCCTCACAATTTTTGAAGTTGCCAGGGTGATTTTGAAAAGCAAGACATTTAAAGAGTGTTTTCATATATAACTTTGTTACTTCAATTATTTTTTAACTACTCCAATCAGCTCCTAGTAGCGAAAGATTTTTTTTTTTTAATGTCTCAGGAGGTTAGAGAATTATATTTTCGAAGTACAATGAGCAAAAAAAAAAACCTTTTCTATTTCGCTGTACTGGCAAAACAGCTCGATACTGGGAACTGATAGATTAGTAACACGATTCCCTGCTCTTCCATTTTTCCAAAAATCATGCATTAAAATTTTTCCAAAAGGTATAAAAACTTTAGTATCGAGATGTTTTGTATGATAACTTATTAGAAAACGAATAAAAATTTTAATTGTTTCTAAACACTAATTTTTATTCATATTAAACCGATTTTATGAGCACTTCCTGTTAGCTAATGTGTGTTTTGTACCGCACTGTGGTAATACAGTTTAAGAATCTCGACCCCCCAAATGAAATGCTGAAATGCCGCCCCTGCCTCACCTACCCTAATTATATTAATAAAAGCGTATGGATACAAAATTTTATAAATTCAGTGATATTTTGATGACGATAAATATGTCATATCATAACAGGACAGAACAGTTGTCATTGGTAAAAAAATGAAACTATTCATGAACAAAAAACGTTTCGTCAAAAAAATACATTTGTTACGTAAACAAATGAAAATGATTCTCTAAGTATAGATCAGGCTAATTCATTTGAAGTGAATTTAACGTTACTATGAAGGAATGAAAAGGAATGTGAAATGATGTGAAATAAGGAACATTAAAAGCTAAAACTAAGCTATGCTAATAATTATTTGGGTTCATCGATTGCTTTTATGTTTCCAAGAGGGATTATTGCATTCAAAAGAAGAAAGGCAGGGGAGACCTTTAATGTTTTCCGAGGCAAGTATACATTCTGATCATCCGTTGAAAGTTTACAAGATCAAATCATTTCTATCTAATGATATTTTTTTCTTTATTGGGTTGTAAAATAAACTTCTTTAAAACGAGTCGGTGTCCCAAATTATTATCTTTTGCTGAATACATGAAAGAAAGATCAAAATAAAAAGTGTCCCAAGTTAGGGAGGGAGGTCCCTAACTTGGGACAATGAATATTTTTTTGTTTTATTTTTAAAGGAACAAATCTACACACTTATACCTTGTCTTGAAGGGACGTAGTAAGGCACATTCTGAAAAAAAGAATACTTTGTTCGAATGGAAAACGTATGATTAATATGCTACTAGAGGTAAAAGTTCAAAACTGTCCCAAGTATGGGCACTTGACTGTACGAAAAATTAGCGGAAATTTTTAGCGTTTATGACCATAAAATCATGATTTTTAACTTTTATGGACTTCTAAAACCTGGGTCCAGTCGTATTCGACTTGGGGCTCCAAATAGTAGGAAGTTCATTTTCGGGTCAATTACTTAGTTTGACGCCAATAAATATACATCCAAAAACTCGCTAACACCCGAAACTCGAACTGTGGAAAGGTACAAACAAACATTTATTTATTTATATTGGCCTTTAAATTGAATTTTTCAGTGAATCCAAGTGTGAATCCAAATGGATTCGTATTCATAGATGTGAATCAGAAATGATTTGGATTCATAGGTCTGAATCCGAATAGATTCGGGTTCGGATTCATAGGTATGAATCCGAATTTCGTATTCGGATTCACACTTGCAAATATGAATCTATTCGAATTCACACTTGTGAATACGAATGTAGTATTCGTTATTCGGATTGACACGTTAAGGTGCTGTGAATCAAATTCGGATTCGGATTTGCGAATACGAATCTGCCCATCTCTACCCACAGGCGTCTTTACGCCCGTACACACACGTCTATGTGCACACACACAGGTCTATGCAAACACACACAAACCTACACACGCATGCACGCCTACAAACCCACACATGCCTACAGTTGTCAAAATGACAGATTTTTTTTCCCCCTGAGCAATCGTGAATTGCTTATTGTTTTCACTTGACCATTGAATGACATCCGTCCTTTGATTTTATTTTTCTATGTTTATAATTCAAACACGCTCTCCGATCCAAAATGGCTAATCTTAAGCTGATGCGCCGACTCGTATATATAGGAGCCTTAGGCCTATCTAGAGTCGCTATATAGATAGGCCGACGTATCAGCTCAAGTTTAGCCATTTTTAATCGGATTTTTCATTGTTACACTGTTAAGGGTTACTACAGCAAAGTTTCGAATTTCGCGAAATTGCCGAAAATAATATTTTATTTAATAAACAATTCACGTGTCGCTAATAATTTGCTCACAGCGAACAATCACCAAACGCGATAACTCGCCAGAAAGACAACCCCTCAAATACACGTTCCGATCCAAATGCCAAATCTTAAGCTGATGCGTCGGCTCGTATATAAAGGGGCCTTAGGCCTATCTATGTAGCGGCTCTACGTCATAGCATTCATAGAATTACGTCAACGTCTTTTCGTCCGTCATGGATTGTATTATTCATTTTTGTTGTAGGTATCATGATTCCCTATATTTTGAAGGTTTTGTTTCTGATTTTTAATGTTGTAAAACTGTGGTCTTGTCAATGTGACTGGCTTGCAAAGCCAAAAATGGCGTACCTTTGTACCCAAGGACACATAACCATATGTACCCACGGACGGCAATTTTTAGTCTCCTTGAGTCACACGTGATTCTTCTTACAATGTGAAGTACCTCAAAATGATGCCTTGTCATCAACGTCCGAAATTTGCTTTCAACAATGATGATGAATTGGAAGTACGGCTTGAAGATATAGTGTTGTAGTAACCCCCATCTGTTATAGGATCTACTGACCGTCAATCCCACCTGTTTTCATCTGAAGTCGACTTTTCTAGATTTTTGTTAGTTTAATCTAAAGTGAGGTTTTTTTTTTTTTTGTAATGGGTTAATTTTGGTTAAAGGTTTCAATTTGCATATAAATTGAGTTCATTATGTAGGTACATAGAAAGCCATAGCATCATGAATCTAGTTATTTTTTTGTTTAAAACATATTAATTATTCATAACATCGTTAACTCTCTTAAGAGTAATAACTTTTTTAAAGAGTCCACTGATATAAAAATTAAGGAAAATTTTTAAAAAAAAGGAAAAACCTTCGATTAATTTTCAGAGTTTAATTTCTGTTGGATATTTTATTTAATGTTATTTTCAATGGATGTTTGAAGTATTTCAATATAAAATGGCTTATGAAAATGTATTGAGTATAACTGAGTTCCTCAGACCTATTTATATGTATATTTTTTGTATGTCCATGGGTACAAAGGTAACATGTCCGCGGGTTGAACAGGGTGTTAGACCCACGGGCAAAAAAGATGGTTTTTAAGAAAAAATTTTTAAAGTTTAAAGCTTTGAGATTTTCACCTGACAAAAATTGGCAAATTAGATGATAAGTTGTAGATTCTGCCAGAAAATTTTTCCGATTGATTATCAATTCTCAGAGACCAGTAAAAATTGAAAAGTAAATTTTGTCCGTGGGTACAGCAGCTTCCACTATTCATTTAGAAACGAAAGCACGAATTAAAGCATATAAAAGTTTGAAGAATTTCCAAAATATGAACTAACTTAAACAAAGATCACTAAAAAAAACCGTGCGCTTTTTTTAATTAAATAGTACACACCCACAAAAAGAAGAAAAAAAAAGCTCTCTACTATGTTTCCCTAAGTGTGCAAAAAGTAAAGTTTCCAAATGTCTAAATGACTCAGTGGCGGCTCGTGGGAGGGGCCAGAGGGGGCCCGGGCCCTCCCACCTTTTTTAGACAATAATTTATAACTTTTTATTTATTTTCCTTTTTTTGTGTGCGTACATGCTTGAAATTTGAAAAAAAAAAAAAAATTGTACCGTATTTTCTTGCTTATAATCCGCGGACTGTCTGTTAAAAAAATGTAAAATTAATGAGGTATGAATTAGATACGCTGCCGTGGATTATCTTTTTTTCCCCTCAACACCAACGCATTGAACCTCAATATTTACAGCAGGATATCACCAATACCGTTACCGCTATGTAAAAAAAAACAACATACAGCAAAAGAAGATGCCTTCATTTGCACAAGACTAGACCGTTTTTTTTCCCTTTCTTGACTTTTCTTTTAAAAAGCAATCTTTGAATTAAAAATTTTCAATAGTTACAGCTAATTGGTCAGTTAGTTACCCCTCCCCCACCCAACTCCCGGCCTATTTCTTCCTTCTTTTTCCAAGTTCGTCTGAAAATAAAAGTGTCTCTTCTTCGAATACCACCCCCCCACCCCTTCAGCCAAAAACATTACGAAACATCTCAACTTTCATTTCCAGATCTTCAATTTCGCAAATTTTCCAGGGAAAGTCTACGTTTACCTTACAACATCGCTTACAACTGTGTTCAAAAATTGCTTAAAATTGCGTTTTTGGAGCTTCAATTTCAAAAGATTGCTGTCCTAATGTTACCAAATATGGTTCTACAATCGCGTTTATTAGACTTAATTTTCAGAAAATATGCGGACACATCCCCCCGAACTGCTTTTCTTTAATATCATGAAAAAATAGGTTTTTAAAAATATTTAAAAAGGGATAGTCTCTGAACTCCTCCTTACAATATCATAGAATATTATACTTAAGTTTTTAGGGCTTCAGTTTTAAAAAAAATCCAGGGCCCAAGCTCCAGAACCTCTTCCCGTAAAAATCTTCAAAGTTTATCCTACAATTGTGTTTTTGAAACTGCAATTTCGAAAAATTGGAAAGGGGAGGAATAATTGATTTCTATTTACTTTTCAAAAAAAAAAAAGGAAAAAAAACGATCGGTGAGATCCCTTACCCTAACGTCAATAAATATGGCCTATAAACAGCTGTTTAAGGTTTCAATTTCTATTAATTTCTGAGGAGTCCCTAGTACCGTTCTTTCACCAAACATCACCAAAGACCTACTAAAATTGCGTTTTTGATACAACAAGTTTCAAAATTGAGAGTATTGATGAGCAAATCAAATCAATCAAATTGTTGAGATTTTTTTCCTATTGTGCCCTTCCCCCCTTAAAAATTATTTTCTAGTTCCGCCACTGTTGTGTGTTGTGTTGTAGGATGTACGTATATGTGTACATCGTTACAAGATTTTTTTTTAATTCAAAAAATGTCTTCCCGTTGTTACACAGAAATTATTACTTATTTTAAAGTATACTGCTCATGTAATTTTAAAGAAAATATGACAAGTTATCAATAATTTGAAGAAAATAAAAAGGTCGATATTTTTTTTCTTTGTCTGCATAAAAATTCTGAATCTGGCCTATGGGCGCCGGCATATTCATATGCAGATGGGTACATTCGCATGGAAATCGCTGAGAATTTCCCTTAAAAATTTCTTTAATTAATTTACTTTTTTGTTTTTTTTCAATTTAGTTTACCTATTTTTATTTTATTTATTTTAAAGTGAATACTGAAATGCATTTTCAACGTTGATAAAGTTAATGAATTTGTAATTTTTACATACTTCTCTGATCACAGTATTTTCGCACTTTTGTAATTTGGTCTTGCTTAAAATAAAATTAATTTTACTCATTCATTTGTTTTTTGTTTTGTTTTTAAAAGATTAAAAATAATATTACTGTTAAAAATACTAGATTAATATAGCTTTTTAAAATTTATTTATTTATTTTGAAAAGCAAGGCGGTGAAAATACCTCCCTTGCAACCCCTTACCTGCGCTGCAAGGGAGGCGTACCGTAGTGGCGGAAAACGTACTGGATATAAACGATATTGATAATTTTCGTGATGTATTTTGTAGCTTTTCCCTATCTGACTAATTAAATGTTATTTGTAAAAGTCAGGGGGTGAAAATGCACCACCCTGCCGGCAATCATGGACATAAACGTTAGATTAATATCTTTCCTCATTTACTCATAACAGTTTAAGTATTTTGTAGCTTGTCCTGTGTTTAAAATGAATTTAATTTTATTAATTTAACAAAAAAAAAAAATACATAAGGTTTTTTTTTTTTTTTCTAAAAACCTGGGGCGGGGGGTGGGTGTGAGTGACCCATGATCTGGCCCCCTCACTTTTTCAAGGCACGAGCCGCCACTGAACTCATGACTGAACTGACTTTAAACTCATGTTTCTTCCCGAGAAGCCTTAATTCGAAATTTTTATTATGATTACTTTTAATATTGCTGTTGTAAGGCAACGAATTATCGTAACAATGGGTTTTATATTTAATCATTTAATGGGGAAATTACGTGACATTTACTGTTTTCCATCTAACGTTTTTAAACTAAGTTTTTTAGGAATAAATTACAGCCTAAGTTGCTCCCTGATAATATAGCTATCCATGGTGAGAAAATGGTTAAAATCGGTCCAGTTGTTTTAAAGATTACCCCGGACATACATACATACACAAACACAGAAGTCGCCATTTATGTAAAAAATGGCAGTACCCGCACGGCGATGCCCGTGCTAAGAACTTAAAAAAAGTCTGTTGAATCAAAAACAAACCCAGCCCCCCCCCCCCCTCTGATGTGAAATGATCATTTTCCTTTAACTAAAACGCGTGCACACCTTAAAAAAACTGTTGAAGTTTCTTTGGAATTTAAAACTACAAGCCAAAACATTAAATTGGATTTACTGTTGCTTTAAACTTTAAGATAATCCAAAATAGTCCACTGTATAGTTTATCCCTCCTTTACGCGCCAAGCAACCACGCTACCGTAGCCACCTTTAGCAAGTAAAGAGGAGGTTTTTATTTTTGCAATTTAAAATGTTTCGTCAAATAAACAAAAAAAGGGATCAAATTACATTAACCGTAGCTTTCAAAAGTAAATAGTTCCGCAAATCTATTGTTTATCGCCAAACTCGCCATGTCACTCCACTACCGTAACCCAGCCGAGAAGCGAGTGAAGCGAACTCCGATCGATTAGCGATGCGATCGAAGAAAAAAAAAATCTCTTGATTAAACGGAATCCCCCCCCCCCCCGGTGTAAAATAATAATTGTATTTTTCTAAAATGCATATACACCCTTTAAAATCCTAAAAACATTTACTTGCAATTTAAGTATTTTGCTAAATAGACAAAAAATACATTAAATTACATCAACAGAAGCTTTCAAATTGTAAAATAATCCCACAACTCTATTGTTTATCGCCAAACTCGCAAACGACCGTGCTACAGTAACCCACCAAATTAGCGAACGAAACGAACTCCGACCGATTAACGGTCCAATCTTTCTAACAAAAACGTTTTAAACGAAATTTCCTTAGAAAAACAACGTAATTAAAAAACATGTTACATCTAGGACAAAAAGGAAATCCCGTACCCCGTAAAATGTAACAAATTTTTTAAAATATGCTTACATCGTCGTCATAACTGCTCCGTCTTTTCTAATTTCTGTTTTCTTGGAACGCTCACATTTATTTATGACTCGATATATTTATATGGCCCATTGCAATGTTCGTCCTACAAAAATTTCGAATTGACAAATATCGCCACTTTTCCACCTGGTATAAATTTTAGTACCATGATAACCTATGATGTCTAATAAATCGTCTAGTGAATTTCGTTTCTTTATCTTTATCTTCTTTATCTTTATCTTTACTAATAATAAAGCTGAAAATCTCTCTGTCTGTCAGGATCTCTGTGACGCGCATAACGCCTAGACCGTTCGGCCGATTTTCATGAAATTTGGCACAGAATTAGTCTGTAGCATGGGGGTGTGCACCTCGAAGCGATTTTTCGAAAATTCGATGTGGTTCTTTTTCTATTCCAATTTTAAGAACAAAATGATGGACGAGTAAATTACGAAATTATCATAACATGGAACCGTAACATGGGCACAAGACAATTGGCGAGAAATTCACCATACATTATTTGTAAATATACAAGCGAACCAGAAGACCTTTTAATTTTTCTACTACGGGCAAAGCCGTGCGGGTACCACTTTATATATAAAACAATGCCATTGACTATGTATGTCTTTGGCTCATCCGGAGTTTGGAGAAGACATGCGGCCTCGCTTAAAGTTTGCGGAATTAAATCAAAAGAAAGCTACATAAAAGCAACATTGAAATCCAAATAAATTATCTGTCCAAGTTTTCCAAAAAAAACTAATTATTTCGAATCAACAAGTCACACTTGAAACAATAAGACTTGTGTACTGGATGGTAGAAATTTTGCTAAATATTTCGTAACGTTTTACTATCTGAAAATTACTGAACACTACTGTAAAGAATGGGACTTCTGCATGGTTTAAAGATTCCTTCCAAATCAAGAAATAAATTAATGCTTTTGTGTAATATAGTGCTTTTTAAAAGAGTTTTCCCTATATTACTGAAAAAAAAATCAAAAAACAAAAATTACACCATTTTTTTAAATCTTGAAGAAAAGCTGAAATCCTCAATTGTTTCGAATGTTCCTGAATTAGAAAGTATTATTCGATTTCAACTTTTCTTTTTAATTTCTCAAGGCTTCACCAATCTCAACATTTCCGTCGTAGATCATTAAAAAAAGCATTAACACATTTTTTTTTTTAAAAATCGTAAAAAAACATAAAATTTTCTATTTTTCCGAATTTTTAGGTTCGTTGCGCGATCGGAAGATATTATCCGATTTCAATTTTTTTTTTTTTTTTTTTTTTAAAGTTTTCACCAATTGCAACTTTTCCGCATTATAGCAACTCGCAAAAACAAATTTCGTTTTTTTCGCTCCACCCTAATGTGCAATCAGGGACGCTCCGAACTTAAATTTTTGGGAAGTCAGAAATTCTCAATTTGCCAAATAGAATTCCAACTTTTGCCGAATGATGATAATTTTGCAGAATGGACTCCAAATTTCGCCGATTGATGATAATTTAGCCGAATCGTCAGACAAAATTTATCGAATAAGGGCATTTTTTAAGTGCAGAGTGACCTCCCGTGACCTTCCATCGGTGTGCCCCTGTATGTTGTCTAAAAAATATCTCACCTACAAGTAGCAAAACGTAAACAGGGGTGCCCACTTAGGAGGGGTCATGGCGCAGACTGCGCCAAAATTCACCATACATCCTATTCCTACTCCTATTCAGAGTCACAACTGACTACAACTGTATTTATGTCGAGGATTGCATACTAAGTGCCTTGCCTCCATTATTTTATATACCGATAGATGGCAGCACCATCACCGGATCAAACAGTTAATGAGAATTTAGAACTAGTCCAAGAGCTAATAGCTACCTGGTGCTAGCACTCCCAGAGGTATCGTTTCACTTGGAGGACATTGAGACTACGAGCATATTTAACGTCGCCCAGTCCCCTTTAATGACGACGGTGGGTCTTCGGCCATCGAGGCTCGAACTCAGGACCCTCCGGCCCCGAATCCGACACTCTACCGATCGGGCTACCACGGCCCCACCATACATTATTTGCAAACATGCAGGCGAACCAAAAGACCTTTTACTTTTCTATTACGGGCAAAGCCGTGCGGGTATCACTATTTTAAAATAAAATTTTTATATTTGATTTACTAACACTAAAAACTCTGAATTACACAAGTTTTGACTAGTGAAATTTTTATCGGGGAGGGGGTGTTTTGATGGGTATTTTTCTAATTCGGGTGGAGGGTCAACGCGATATCGAGGCACGCTTGCCTTTAGGGGGGAGGCACCACTGCGTGAAAACCACAACACATCTGCTGTCGCACTTCAGATGTCTCACTTAGAAAAGGAGAGAGAGTTTTCGAAACATGGCCGACACTTGCTTTTTCTTAATACCAAGTATTGTTTATAGACCAGTATAAATCACCGAAACGGTCAAAATAATCTCTCTTGTTTATGGAATAATGTTAGACAAAAGTTTCGCAATCGTACCTCCACAACTGAAGTGTATATGAGCCTTATCAACGTTAGTTTGAATGCTTGTCAGATTACACAGAAAGCAGAATGACATGACTTTTGTGCTGATGAAAAGGAACAGATATATGATCAAAGCAGATCCGGTTGTACCGTCAAGTACTGTAGCGTCCCTATTAATCGGCCTCCGTTAAACCGAATTTCCACTTCAACCGGCAGTGATTAATTATTATTTTAAGTATAAAAAGCGATAAAATAATTGATAAAAGTTAAAAAAAATCATATCATGTGTGAAGAGTAAGTTCAAAAAAAAAGAGAAATACTTTACTCTAGTGATATCACACTTTTCTCAATTAAAAATAATAAGGGTGTCGCTGATGATACAATAGTATCCTAAACGGTATGAACTCGGTCATTTTCGAAATTCCGAATAATTTTGCAAATCCGAAACACCTATTATCCCAATTAGTTCGAATTTTTGTCGTTCCAGATTCTACTACATGTTTTTATTTTCATTCTCCGCTTTAACCGGAATTTTGCTCAACCGGATTAATCCCAGTCCCATTTGATGTAGTTAATCAGAAGCATATTAACCGGTGCTGCTCGAGTGTCGAAATAAATACCACATTTCTCACAAACAATTAAAAAACTAAATTATCTAAACATCGAAGAAAAAAAAATCATCCCCACCTTTTAAGGTTAAACTGCCTTAAGGGCTGTCCACAAATATTGTCACGCTTTGCGACAGTTAGTGACAAGGATGAATTATGAATAGTAGCCATTGGCTACCAGAGTCGCAAAAAAAATGATAGCCACTTTTTACTTTTGGGGCAGTCATTTTTTTTTTTAAATATATATTCAGCTCAAGAAAAAAATAACCTTAAGGGAGTTAGCTTCGTATTACGTTGACAAGGAGGAGTCGACTGATGCGCTCGAACGTCTCAGAATTGAAAGCGCGTTGTCGTAGCATGATACGATTTTTAACAAAATATGCAACAAATGGCCGTCACTTTTGGTGACTAAGTCTTTATTTTTTGGTAGCCATTTTCAATGAAACTAGGGGGCTATCGCCCCCTGCTCGCTATCGCTCGCCAACCCCCGGAACTGCTTACGCAGTTCCCTGTGGATCGCTTCGCGATCCATGCTCGCTTCGCTCGCTCGCTGTATGCCAATACATTAGCCTAGCTAAAATTTTCCGTAAAAATTAAAGTTGGTAATTGCATTTAGGTCACCATCCATTTAACCAATATGAAAATTACGTTCATAATGTTAATTTGTCTGCTTTAGCCAGATTTTCGACAGTATAACCTTGCTGTATGTAAGATGACTGCCTTGGCAATGTGCACAACTTTACCATTATAGATACAAAAGTGTCTGTCATTGCTTTGGAGCGATTGCACTTCTACCTGTTGGTCCGCGGAAGGTATTTTATTTCCCTTCTACCACCCATTGGAAAACCAATGAAGGCATTCCCCTATCCGCCACCTGGGGACGCGCCCTCTAGGGGTTACAGGCTCCCCCGAGGGATGTATTTACATTATTTACACTCTTATATATTTACATATTTACACTCTTATATATTCTAATCTGAGAAAACTTCCTCATATACACAATTAAAAATGTCCCGTTTGGGAGCCACAACTGACACTGCTTCAAAAGATCTTGTTCTTGATAATGCCACATAGAGCTGGCCATGACTAAAAACAGGCTCAGAGAGCACCAAACATATTTTCTCAAACGTTTGTCCTTCTTGTTGTTATTCTGAATCCTTGCCACGTCACGAACAAAAAATGGTTTAACTAAAAACGCGAAAACTCGCCAAGGCTACTTTGCTTGCACAATACTAAAACTACTATAACCCTAAACAAATTTGGCGAAACCTTTCAGCTGAGAATAAAAGGAATAAAGTAAATTCTTTCTCGGTTATTCATTTTGAACTGAACTGTCTGGAGCAATGTGTGAAGAATGCGAATTTTGTGGTGCTCTTTATTGGCAGAAAGAGCGTAATACTGCAAATAAATATACTAAATGTTGCCATGACGGAAAGGTGCGGTTACCGGCATTGTGTGACGCACCTGATCTGTTGAAGGAACTGCTGACTGAAAATTCCCCAGCCGCTAAAAATTATCGGCAGCGAATCAGAGAATACAACTCTGGAAATGGCTCGTCTTAAATTGGATTCAAGAACGGTTTCCTGCCTTCTTTGAGCTTTTCTTTGCTGATTAAGGTTGAAATGGGCCACAGCCCGACTCAAACTCATCTCAAAAAAAAAAAAAGTTCGTTGAGTATTCTGTGATTCAAGATTTCAAAACAACGTAGAAGTTTGTTTACATGATTTATCGGCGAAGTGTTGCCAACAGAGGTTTAGAAATTCACCCCTTCATTTGCCGGCACGTAAGAGAATTATATATATAGATGGTGGCGTCGGCTAATCTAGATTTTTAGTAACAAGAAGTGTGGCATAACTGAAGGCGTGAAGTGGGGCAAAAGGAAAGAATTGGGTAAGGTGAAGTGTGACACATTTTGACAAAGGGAAAGGGAGGTTAAGAATTTTAAAAAACAAATTGTGAAATTACTTACGGGGAGCCCCTTAAAATATTACGATTTTGCATAATTTCTCTGTTATATTCTTGTTCGTTATCCCTTATTTTTACTGTTGATAGTTTGCGGCATCTTGAGCAAGCGCCTTCTTTATCTTTACTAATAATAAAGCTAAAACTCTATCTGTCTGGATCTCTGTGATGCGCTTATCGCCTAGACCATTCGGCTGATTTTTAGGAAATTTGGCATTAAATTATTTCGTAGCATAAAATGTGCACCTCGAAGCGATTTTTCGAAAATTCGATTTTGCTCTTTTTCTATGGTTTTATTTTTACCACTATTAGTGAACTTCATTCCTCTTCACCGAGCGAATTACCATAACATGGACGACCAAATAACATAACATATTGACGAGAAATTCATCATCCATTATTTGTAAATATACAGGCAAACCAACTGACTTTTTAATTTTCTTCTACGGGCAAAGCAGCGCGGGTATACCACTAGTTTCAAATAAAGTAATCGGAAACAAATATTTTAAATGTTCTAATTAGCACTCAGACTTCGTACTTCGAATAAACTTAATGCATTGCAGTTTCTTACGAACATTAACGTGGTATAAGTTTTAAAATTATAAAAAAATTCGTTCGTATAGAAAAAAGCAATTTTATTTCGTTTTTTTAGTATAAATTTCAGTTTAGAACACTGAGAAACTTTTAAAAATTTCCATCGAACCGCTGAAAATTCACAAAAACCATATTTTTTTCAGAAGTAATGTTTAATTTTAAAATGATAAAGTTACTTACTAGCCGAAAACGAATCAATGCTGTTTTGAGGCATCTGGCCTCAAATATATGGTTATCATAATTTTTAAGAAAAAAATAGCTACAAAATCATTGAGTTACTAATAATTTGTAGTTTAAAAATGTATTTTCTTGTTGTTTTGAAGCATCTAAGATACATACTCAAGATTTATTTCTTGCGAATTTTGACTTTAAAAATAATAAAATTACTTACAAGCAGGAATCTTTTCTAGCACATTTCATGTACCAACAATCACAAATGAGCCTCAAAAATCAAGTCAAGCGAAGTTTCACGACTTATTTCTTTATATATAACTAGCAAAAATACCCGGCGTTGCCTGGGTTAGCAATAATTATGAGAAACAATTGTTACTTGCATTTGTTTTCTGTTTTAAGTGAAAGAACTTAAAACACACCTTTTTGGCGTGATTTAAAATCTAGATTCTTCTTTTCTCATAAAACTAAAGTAGCAATAAGTAAAAAGAGCAAAATAGTATTCATTTAGAAACGAAAACACGAAATTTAAGCATATACCAATTTGAAGAATTTCCGAAATATGAAATTAAACTTCACATGTTTAAAAAGATTTATCAGTTAATACTTATTTTTTTTTTTACATAGAGTCTTACCTTCTCTGTATGTCTATTGAAGAACGAACTGTTTAAAAAAATGTAGCCACGCGCTCCTGATCCCCTTAAACTTGCTTTAGTTATTTTGGAAAATTTCAATTATTGTGGATTCTTGGTGAGATTTAAAATGTTGCCGAATTTGCGGGAATCGTTTTGGGATACCTTGGATAATGCTCCCCCTCCTTACTTTGTAAAACGGTATGTTACTAATTTTGGGGATATTTCGATAATTGGGAATCAGGCTATCTTTCTTCATTGGCGTTAATTTTTGGCTCCAGCGCCTGCGCGAGAGGTATTTTTCTTTGCAAATCAAAACAAAGAGATCGGAAATATCTATTCACATAGGGTTACTATAAATCAGCAGGGTTACCAAAATAAAATTATTTACGCCAAAAATGAGACGACCGCGCCAGATTCCCAATTATCGAAATATCTTCTAATTTTTGTTAAAGAGATATTGTCGCCATATGCTAAGATACTTTTGGTCACCATAAAATGGCGCTAAACAATTTCAACCGAAATGTTTCCAAAATAAGTAGTAAAATTTGGCGATGGTTTGAATTTGTGCACAAAGTCACATTAATGGAAGTTTTTGTGCTGTTTATGGATTTACATAATTTAGTTGCTGGATTATTTTACAGTAAAAAAAGTTTTTAAAGATTCTTTGATTGACGATATTTTGTTTACATGGTGAAAGCTGACAAACATTATTACGTAGTCTTTGACTTCAAAAACCGCGACAGTTCAAAAAACTGCCAAATGCATTAGCTACTGAAATCTTTCTGCATAAATTTTGGCGAGGTTTCTGCTGTTAGATTGGATAATGATTAAAAAATCCGATCAGCCCAAATAATTAAAAAAAACATTAATTACACTAAAGTTCCGTTTAAATGGAAAATAATCAACCAAATCTAGTTATTTTCAGCCAATCTTGGGGAAAAAAGAAAAAACGTTACTTTAAGATTTGACTTGAGAAAAGTCTCAGTCAGACGAAACACATAAAAATTCAACAATTCTATCTATGAAATGGGAGTTGAAATGATACACTAAATAATGAATTGGGTTGAGGAAAGCTTTCGAACATGGAACAAAAAAAGCTAATAACTCGTTTTTCATACAACTTGGAACTTTGTAACAGATGCCATCTTCAGCAGAAAAATAAGCGCTTTCGATGGACACATAATTTTAATATGTGCACGTATTTTTTCACCGTCATATTGGGACATTTATGCGAAAATTTCGACAAATTAGAATAAAAAAGGAACTATCAATCGGATTTTTTTCGAACTGATCTACACACTTCCTCAGTACCAAAAAGAACAAACAGTGAAAGTTTCAGCCAAATCTACCGGGTAGTTTCTGAGATCTTAGGGAACAAATTTACCAACATTCATTTATATATATATAGATTATCATTACATTATTATTATATTATTATCATTCCATTACATTAAAATTAATAGTAAAAATCTTCATTAATACAGCTGAAATCCATGTCTTCGCCCAGCTAACAAAAATTGTAAAACGGTCTGTTACTAATTTTCGTCAAAAAGATATTGTCACCAAATCCTGAGATACTTCTAGTCACCATAACATGGAGCTAAACATTTTCATCCAAAATGTTTCAAAAATGAGTAGTAAAATTTGGCGATTGTTTGAAAATGTGCAAAAAGAAAAATTTATGGAAGTTTTTGTGCTCTTTAATGGATTTGCCTAATTTAGTTTATGGTGGATTATTTTACATCTTGAAAAAAGTTTTAAAGATTCTTTTTATGGCGATATTTTGTTTACATGGTGAAAGCTGAGAAACATTGGCTTCAAAAACAGCGACAGTTGAAAAAATTGCACAAATGTATTCGCATAAGCTATTACGAAGAAGCGAGTTCCATAAATTTTGAAAATATCAACAACAGAACGTGCAAGAAAATAATTACATTTTTGGCAAGGTTGAAATCAATTTGAGTGTCCCATTCAGCGTTGAATCTATACCAATCCGGGCGGCATTAAAATAATTTTCAATATTGCTGCATATTATGAAAAACAGTACGGGTGTCAAGTATTTTTAAATAAGACTAAGCTACTATACTTTTAAACACATAAAACGTTCAAAACCTGAATACTTATGAAGTGGAAAAAACGTTCAGATTTGAGTTAGAATGAGGGTTTCAGTTTTAAAATATCGTTAACAGTCCCTCTAAAAATATGTATCTGAATAAGGAAAGTAGTCATCCCCCCCCCCCTCCCTTCGGAATAAGAAAAATTTTCAAAATAACATCAACATTCTGTTTTTGGTTTTGGTTTATCCCCAGTTTTGCCGACATTTCAAACTTCCTCCCGCCTTTAATATTTTAATATATCAAAAGGTATGATTAAATAAGAAAACAGGGGGGGGGGGGACGAAATGTCGGCTAAACTGGGAAGACAGCCTTTTTTTAACCCCAACAGAATTAGCATAATAGCTTCAAAAAAATTCCTTTTTTAATGAATTCTCGAAACGTCATCTTAGAATATCGACGTCAGTCCCTCAAAATCAACATCAGCATCAACCATTCTGAAATAACGATAACGGCTCATCTAAAAATCTCCATTACATTAAAATTAATAGTAAAAATCTTCATTAATACAGCTAAAATCCATGTCTTCGGCCGGCTAACAAAAATTGTAAAACGGTCTGTTACTAATTTTCGTCAAAAAGATATTGTCGCCAAATCCTGAGATACTTCTAGTCACCATAACATGGAGCTAAACATTTTCATCCAAAATGTTTCCAAAATGAGTAGTAAAATTTGGCGATTGTTTGAAAATGTGCAAAAAGAAAAATTTATGGATGTTTTTGTGCTCTTTAATGGATTTGCCTAATTTAGTTTATGGTGGATTATTTTACATCTTGAAAAAAGTTTTAAAGATTCTTTTAATGGCGATATTTTGTTAACAGCGGCAGTTGAAAAAATTGCACAAATGTATTCGCATAAGCTACTGAAATCTTTGCAAAGAGTTTGGCGAGATTTCTACTGGTAGATTGGATCATGAGTCTGATCGCACAAATAATAAAAATATAACAATAATTTCATTAAAGTTCCATTTAAATGGAAAATAATCAGCCAAATCCATTTATTATCAGCCAATCTTGTGAAAAAACGTTACTTTAAGATTTTACTTGAGAAAAGCCTCGAACAGTCACACGAAACGCAAAAATATTGAACAGTACAACAATTCTAGCTATCAACTGAGAGTTGAGATGATACACTAAATAATAAATTAGGTTAGGGAGAGCCTTCGAACATGGAACAAAAAAAGCTCATATCTCGTTTTTCATACAACTTAGAACTTTGTAACAGATGCCATCTTCAGCAGAAAAATAAGCGCTTTCGATGGACACATAATTTTAATATGTGCACGCATTTTTTCACCGTCATATTGGGGCATTTATGCGAAAATTTGGACATATTAGAATAAAAAAGGAACTAGCAATCGGATCTTTTTCGAACTGGTCTACAAACCTCCCCAGTAAAAAAAGAACAAACGGTGAAAGTTTCAGCCAAATCTGCCGGGTAGTTTCTGAGATCTTAGGGAACAAATTTACCAAACTCCATTTTTATATATTAAGACTAGTAAAAATACCCGGCGTTGCCTGGGTCAGTAATAATTTTGAGAAACAATCGTTACTTGCCCTTGTTTTCTGTTTTAAGCGAAAGAATTTAAAACAAACCTTTTTGACGTGATTAAAAATCGAGCTTCTTCCTTACTCATTAAACTAAAATAGCTATAAGTATAAAGAACAAAATAGTATTCAATTAGAAACGAAAGCACGATATTTAAGCATGTAAAAATTTGAAGAATTTCCGAAATATGAAATTAAACTTTACATGTTTAAAAAGATTTATCTGTTAGTACGTACTTTTTTTTTTTTAATCTAAAACCTTCTCTGTATGGCTATTGATGTACGAACTGTTTTAAAAAATGTAGCCGCCCGTGTTCCCCTTACACTTGCTTTAGTTATTTTGGGAAATTTCAATTTTTGTGAGCACTTGGTGCGGTTTAAAATCTTAACAAATTTGCGAGAATCATTTTGGGACACTTTCAATAATACTCCCCCTCCTGACTAATTTTTATTATAGAAATATTGTTGCCAGATGCTGAGATTCTTTTGGTCAAAATAAAATGGCGCTAAACGGTTTCATCCGAAATGTTTCTAAAATAAGTAGTAAAATTTGGCGATTGTTTGAAATCGTGCAAAAAGAAAAATTAATGGAAGTTTTTGTGCGGTTTATGGATTTGCCTAATTTAGTTGTTGAATTATTTTACACAGTATTTTTTTCTTTTTTAAGTACCTTTGATTGGCGATATTTTGTTTATATGGTGAAAGTTGAGAAACTTGATTACGTAGTCTTTGGGCTCAAAAACAGCGACAATGGAAAAAACTCCCAAATGCATCAGTTATTGAAATCTTTCTGAAAAAATTTGGCGATATTTCTGCTGGTTGGTTGGATATAGTGAGCAAGTGTCCAGTCAGCATAAATAATAATAATAAACCTTTAATTACATAAGTTCCGTTTAAAAGTAAAATGATCAGCCAAATCCATTTATTTTTAGCCAATCTTGTGGAAAACGTTACTTTAAGATTGACTTGAGAAAAGCCTCAAAAAGTCAGACGAAACGCAAAAATATTCAACAATACAACAATTCTTGGGAGTTGAGATGACACACTAAATAATGACTTGGGTTGATGAAAGCCTTCAAACAGGGAACAAAAAAGCTCATAACTCGTTTTTTATACAACTTAGAAACTTCGAACAGATGCTATCTTCAGCAGAAAAATTGGCGCTTTCGATGGAGCAATAATGTTAATATATGTACGTTTTTTTTCCAACCCCATATTGGGGCATTTATTCGAAAATTGGGACTAAAATTGGAATAAAAAGGGAACTATCAATCGGATTTTTTTCGAACTGATCTATAAACCTTCCCAGTACCAAACTGAACAAACGGTGAAAGTTTCAGCCAAATCTGTCGGGTAGTTTCTGAGATCTTAGGGAACAAATTTACCAAACTCCATTTTTATATATATATAGATGGGAAAAGGTAACGTCAAAGAAATTTCTAAAGGATGTTTGTAGTGGGCGTGCGTCTAATAGACCGTACAGCACCTGCAACCTTAAAATTTAATACAAAACTAGTTCGAGCTCCGGGGGGTTTGCACCTGGAGTGTAATTTTTATTCAAAATTAGACTTCTTTTGTAATTTTTTTTAAGCTAAAGTTTCGCATAAATTGCCTATTAAAGGGATGAAAGCTTTCCCATCCCCGTCAGCATTCTTATGTCACTCGAAAAAGCTTTTTTTTTTAATACCGGTTTAAGTTTGTTCCAATTTTCTCAATTAATTAGAACAGCAAATATAAGGGCTTCGATTTTAGCGAAAATTCTAGGCTAAACTCAAAAGAGCGCAGCTCCTGCTCTTCTTTCAGATTGGTGTAAATTTTCAAATACAGTGGAGGGAATTCAGGCTAATTTTGCCGCTGAAAATAAACTCTAAAGATAATATGACTAATGCACCTCTTTTGTTTGAAATTTAACACTGGATATTATATATCTGCTTGTAGTCATAAAATAAATGTACCTTCATTTTCTTGCAGTTTTGAAGCAATCGACCACCGCCGAAAATCTTTAAGTTTCAAATACGAAAATTGATTATAAAATAATAGAATTACTTACAATCCATTGTTCACACAAAGCTCTCCAAGGTATCCATTCAATTTATCCATACCGTTTACAATATCAGGACAGAGTGCGCTTAGTTGAGAATGGATTTCATTGATGGTGTTTCTCTGGTTTCGTTCTATAGACACACGCAGTTCTTCGCTGCTACGTTATTCCAGTTTCTCTTGTGAGTCATGTGAAACCAAGATGATAAGCAAGTCTAATGAGTAGGATAAAGAGCTTCTGTGTCAAATTCTAATGATAGTACAGTGCAATTAGACATGAACCCCAACATCCAAAGTAAAAGTTTCCCGTACACTCCAAATTGTTGTATACTGTCCCCATATTGTTTGGTAAAAAGTTACACCGTTTTCAGCGTCGGGTTTCGGGGGGAGGGGGGAAGAAGTTGGTAAATTAGTAGTTTTTACCAGTTTTTTGGAAATATTTAAAAAACTATGGCGTTTAGCGCGAAAAGTGCAATATACAAAATAATCTACACTAAATTACGAATAAAATGGTTCTAAGCATTATTTTGTCGAGTGAACGATTCCAGAGTTACGGCGGGTGTAAAAGTAGAAAATTTTCGCATTTTAAAGAATTTTTGGAAAATGCAATTCTAACTCCTCCGTAAACAGAAATAACTAAACAATTTTATTAAAAAGTAATATTGTACAATCGTATTCTAGTCTAAAAGAAACTAAGAGGCACCACATGGAGTTAGAAATGTAGAAATACTGGGAACGAGAACCGGTTTTCTGCAATTTGCGTGAACTGTGATAAAGCACTTGAAGTTAGACTACTAGCTTCAAAAAAGATTGAAAACAAAACATTCAGAGATAGACTTGAAAAGAAAGTTAGCTGTTCAGTCTCTAGCCTCTATTACCAAGTCTATGACAATTAGCAACACCACTGTATGTGTGATACCAGGGGTGTTTGTGATCCGAAATTTCAGAAATTTCCGACATTTTTTGGTTGACAACACATTCTAAAACGGAAAAATTATTTTAAAAAATAAAAAAAAAACTTGAAAAATAATTTTTATCTATGATTTAAATGATTTTTGTATTAGTACGGTGCAAATAGACCGAAAAAAGGTTTAACCTCAACATCCAAAGTAAAAGTTTCCCGTCAACTCCAAATTGTTGTGTACTGTCCACATATTGTTTGGTAAAAAGTTACACCGTTTTCAGCGTCGGGTTTTGGGGGGAGGGGGGGAGAAGTTGGTAAATTAGTAGTTTTTTACCAGTTTTTTTTGGAAATATTTAAAAAACTATGGCGTTTAGCGCGAAAAGTGCAATATACAAAATAATCTACACTAAATTACGAACAAAATGGTCCTAAACATTATTTTGTTAAGTGAACGATTTTAGAGTTAGAGCGGGTGTAAAAGTAGAAAATTTTCGCATTTTTTTAGATTTTTCGGAAGAAAAATTCACTATCACTCTGAAAAAATTCACTATCACTCAGGAAACTAATTTTTTGTTTGAGGAGTGTTTTGTAAAAGCAAATTGTGATTTATGGTGCCGGTGGTATGTTTGTGATTAGCCCTTGAAGGAACGACAACCTCACCACCTACTCAAGGGGCTCTACTTTTAAGGGGAAAAAAGCATTCATGGACCGTGGTTATATAAATCTGCGGCACGGAGAAACCCAAACTTTCTCTAGACAATGCCGCAATAAGAATGAACATATTTTAAACATAGATGATTTTAAATTATAAAAATTCATAACAATTATGATTTATAGTTATATCATTTTTAATAACATTTTTATAAGTGCTGCTTTTGAAGTTTTTTCTTTAGAAAATAGGCTTTTTTGCCTGTATATTGCAACCATATTTTATCAAACTTTTTGACGTTCGTAAACTGAGTTCAATACTAATAATTAATAAAAATGTAGAACGTTGAATGCGACATATTGTGATGCAAAGTATTCACCAGTATTCAGTCCTCTTCAAGCATACCACCGTCCTCTTCTAGATCTTTGTCTATGATATAAGTGCCCCTGTTATTACTTCCTACACCTGAGCAATTACTGTACATACTTGAGCAGTTTAGACCATTACTTCTGCACTCGCCCAGTTATGGAAGCATTCGGCTTTTTAAACGCGCACTATGAGGGAAAGTAATTCCTTGGGAGTTGCAGAAGGCATTGTTGTAATTGATTAAAGTGAAAAAACCAACGTAAATAAAGCACAAATATTGAAGAAAATACAGCATATAACTATTTCAAGGCTACAATGGAGTTTCTTCATTGGTGCAAAAAGCTCACCAGCACAACCAGAAGTTGCGAGAGAACTGACAGCAACCAAATGGACACCGGTATTTATACCAAAGAGGGCCAACTAATAAGATTGTTGTAATTGGTCTCAGGTATTCACGATTCTTCTTTCACCCCCACTGGAGGTAAATTCTTTTTTTCATCCAGCCGCTGCTGAACCTGGTGGTAGGTTCTATATGAATGCTGCCTGGTAGCTGTTGAAGTGAGGGTAAGCCAACTTGTGTGTGTGTGTGAACAATGAATGTATGGGCTGCTTTGCAATAGCCTGCAAGTAACACTGGTAGCGAAAGCTTTCTAGATCTTCAGTATTCTTTGCTCCAAACATCACAAGAAAGAAATACTTTTCTGCGCACACCTTCTCCTGCAGATTGTCTTTCTTTGGTACCACCATTTTCAATTTGTTTTCTGATGGTGTGTGAACATTCAACAAGACTAGTAAGTTCATGTCATCACCGATCACACAAGCTTCAACTCCATTC
Organism: Uloborus diversus; assembly: GCF_026930045.1. Classification (NCBI taxonomy): domain Eukaryota; kingdom Metazoa; phylum Arthropoda; class Arachnida; order Araneae; family Uloboridae; genus Uloborus; species Uloborus diversus. Next base: position 89,356,710 of record NC_072734.1, read on the forward strand.
TTAGCTTTATTAATCGCTGTTAAAACTATAAATAAGTCATCGTCACCCGATGCTTGATGAACTGTGCAACCTCCTCTTTGCAAGTACATTGTCAGGAGAGAAATAAGGCCCATTTTTTTCTTAGAAATTCACTTTGGTTGATAGTTACATCGATTGAGTCTTCAACTTTGACTTCAATGTTAGTGGTAGAACGTGATCTACGTAATTGTTCTTCATCTTTTGTGGTTCCTTGCTCGTATTCATCAAAAACAAGTTGCTGGCCTATAATGAGCAATTACGTAATTTATGTATTGCTCGAAAATCTGTCTGAAAGTAGCTGGGAGACGTCAGAAAACACGATGAAGAAGGTGATGTTCATCAATGATGTAGGACACTTTTTCTAAATAAGGGGTGATAGATGATTCATTTGAATCTGGAACCAAGGGTGGAGGATATGCACATAATTCAAATTAAAATACAGGCGAGCCCGCTTATTAGAATATCGGTTAAAAGAATATCCCGCTTAATATAATTCATTTTCAATGTACCAAACCAATGTAATGTGTTATTTTTATCCCGGTTTTTGGAATATCCCGCTTATTAGAATATTTTTCGTGGCAAAAACAGTATTTCTTAAAGTCTCTCATATTTTCTTACAGTGCACACCATCCGATGTGAGAGAGTATTAGGCAGGGGTGCACGTGGACTCAAGTAAAATTTTCTGAAGGCAGTGTGAAATTTTCTGAAACTATGAGGAAGCTCGGCCCTTCTCCCTCCCCAGTAAAAACTCTTCAAATTATGCATATAGTGCAGTGCAATTAGACATGAACCCCAACATCCAAAGTAAAAGTTTCCCGTACACTCCAAATTGTTGTATACTGTCCCCATATTGTTTGGTAAAAAGTTACACCGTTTTCAGCGTCGGGTTTCGGGGGGAGGGGGGAAGAAGTTGGTAAATTAGTAGTTTTTACCAGTTTTTTGGAAATATTTAAAAAACTATGGCGTTTAGCGCGAAAAGTGCAATATACAAAATAATCTACACTAAATTACGAACAAAATGGTTCTAAGCATTATTTTGTCGAGTGAACGATTCCAGAGTTACGGCGGGTGTAAAAGTAGAAAATTTTCGCATTTTAAAGAATTTTTGGAAAATGCAATTCTAACTCCTCCGTAAACAGAAATAACTAAACAATTTTATTAAAAAGTAATATTGTACAATCGTATTCTAGTCTAAAAGAAACTAAGAGGCACCACATGGAGTTAGAAATGTAGAAATACTGGGAACGAGAACCGGTTTTCTGCAATTTGCGTGAACTGTGATAAAGCACTTGAAGTTAGACTACTAGCTTCAAAAAAGATTGAAAACAAAACATTCAGAGATAGACTAGAAAAGAAAGTTAGCTGTTCAGTCTCTAGCCTCTATTACCAAGTCTATGACAATTAGCAACACCACTGTATGTGTGAACCCTAATACCAGGAGTGTTTGTGATCCGAAATTTCAGAAATTTCCGACATTTTTTGGTTGACAACATATTCTAAAACGGAAAAATTATTTTAAAAAATAAAAAAAAAAACTTGAAAAATAATTTTTATCTATGATTTAAATGATTTTTGAATGCATAATTTGAAGAGTTTTTACTGGGGAGGGAGAAGGGCCGAGCTTCCTCATAGTTTCAGAAAATTTCACACTGCCTTCAGAAAATTTTACTTGAGTCCACGTGCACCCCTGCCTAATACTCTCTCACATCGGATGGTGTGCACTGTAAGAAAATATGAGAGACTTTAAGAAATACTGTTTTTGCCACGAAAAATATTCTAATAAGCGGGATATTCCAAAAACCGGGATAAAAATAACACATTACATTGGTTTGGTACATTGAAAATGTATTATATTAAGCGGGATATTCTTTTAACCGATATTCTAATAAGCGGGCTCGCCTGTATTTTAATTTGAATTATGTGCATATCCTCCACCCTTGGTTCCAGATTCAAATGAATCATCGATCACCCCTTATTTAGAAAAAGTGTTCTACATCATTGATGAACATCACCTTCTTCATCGTGTTTTCTGACGTCTCCCAGCTACTTTCAGACAGATTTTCGAGCAATACATAAATTACGTAATTGCTCATTATAGGCCAGCAACTTGTTTTTGATGAATACGAGCAAGGAACCACAAAAGATGAAGAACAATTACGTAGATCACGTTCTACCACTAACATTGAAGTCAAAGTTGAAGACTCAATCGATGTAACTATCAACCAAAGTGAATTTCTAAGAAAAAAATGGGCCTTATTTCTTTCCTGACTATGTACTTGCAAAGAGGCGGTTGCACAGTTCATCAAGTATCGGGTGACGATGACTTATTTATAGTTTTAACAGCGATTAATAAAGCTAAGAATGGAGTTGAAGCTTGTGTGATCGGTGATGACATGAACTTACTAGTCTTGTTGAATGTTCACACACCATCAGAAAACAAATTGAAAATGGTGGTACCAAAGAAAGACAATCAGCAGGAGAAGGTGTGCGCAGAAAAGTATTTCTTTCTTGCGATGTTTGGAGCAAAGAATACTGAAGATCTAGAAAGCTTTCGCTACCAGTGTTACTTGCAGGCTATTGCAAAGCAGCCCATACATTCATTGTTCACACACACACACAAGTTGGCTTACCCTCACTTCAACAGCTACCAGGCAGCATTCATATAGAACCTACCACCAGGTTCAGCAACGGCTGGATGAAAAAAAGAATTTACCTCCAGTGGGGGTGAAAGAAGAATCGTGAATACCTGAGACCAATTACAACAATCTTATTAGTTGGCCCTCTTTGGTATAAATACCGGTGTCCATTTGGTTGCTGTCAGTTCTCTCGCAACTTCTGGTTGTGCTGGTGAGCTTTTTGCACCAATGAAGAAACTCCATTGTAGCCTTGAAATAGTTATATGCTGTATTTTCTTCAATATTTGTGCTTTATTTACGTTGGTTTTTTCACTTTAATCAATTACAACAATGCCTTCTGCAACTCCCAAGGAATTACTTTCCCTCATAGTGCGTGTTTAAAAAGCCGAATGCGTCCATAACTGGGCGAGTGCAGAAGTAATGGTCTAAACTGCTCAAGCATGTACAGTAATTGCTCAGGTGTAGGAAGTAATAACAGGGGCACTTATATCATAGACAAAGATCTAGAAGAGGACGGTGGTATGCTTGAAGAGGACTGAATACTGGTGAATACTTTGCATCACAATATGTCGCATTCAACGTTCTACATTTTTATTAAATATTAGTATTGAACTCAGTTTCGAACGTCAAAAAGTTTGATAAAATATGGTTGCAATATACAGGCAAAAAAGCCTATTTTCTAAAGAAAAAACTTCAAAAGCAGCACTTATAAAAATGTTATTAAAAATGATATAACTATAAATCATAATTGTTATGAATTTTTATAATTTAAAATCATCTATGTTTAAAATATGTTCATTCTTATTGCGGCATTGTCTAGAGAAAGTTTGGGTTTCTCCGTGCCGCAGATTTATATAACCACGGTCCATGAATGCTTTTTTCCCCTTAAAAGTAGAGCCCCTTGAGTAGGTGGTGAGGTTGTCGTTCCTTCAAGGGCTAATCACAAACATACCACCGGCACCATAAATCGCAATTTGCTTTTACAAAACGCTCCTCAAACAAAAAATTAGTTTCCTAAGTGATAGTATATTTTTTCAGAGTGATAGTGAATTTTTCTTCCGAAAAATCTAAAAAAATGCGAAAATTTTCTACTTTTACACCCGCTCTAACTCTAAAATCGTTCACTTAACAAAATAATGTTTAGGACCATTTTGTTCGTAATTTAGTGTAGATTATTTTGTATACTGCACTTTTCGCGCTAAACGCCATAGTTTTTTAAATATTTCCAAAAAACTGGTAAAAACTACTAATTTACCAACTTCTCCCCCCCCTCCCCCCAAAACCCGACGCTGAAAACGGTGTAACTTTTTACCAAACAATATGTGGACAGTACACAACAATTTGGAGTTGACGGGAAACTTTTACTTTGGATGTTGAGGTTAAACCTTTTTTCGGTCTATTTGCACCGTACTATGAATCAGACACTGTACAATACGTTTTATCTCTGGCGAGAAGGTGGCTGTTGTCATAAGTAGGTTCACAGAAAATACCCTGAAGAAAGTCGAAAGTTTTAAGGGTCAGAAATTTTTTCTGAAAAAAAAAAGGAAAAAACAAGTCTTCCCCCCTCTCCCCCACGCACACGCACACATCTCCCGTCTTTCATCCTCCCCATGCAAATACCGAAAAAATACTTTTGCTATTCTTCAATCGTAAGGGGAGATTTCTTTTGTTCCCTCCCTTTTCTTTTTTTTTCCCATCACCGCAATACTTATGCATAATAGATCCTCATGAACAGCGTGATTGACCGGAGTGGAAAACCCCTGAAATGCATATAGTGCACGTTTATTGCGAAAAAAAAAATACTACTGGACTACAAAAGGAGAAATATTGCAATGTGGAAAAAAAAATCGAGTGATGGTTAATTTCACGAAAATGTAGTTTATTGGCTAACTAAAAACAGCAAAAGAATGTAAGTAATCATAAAGACATGTGAAAAAAGTGTTAATGGAAACATATGAATGGTATCAGAACAAGAATGTTAAACATTTGTATTTTCAAAAAAAAAATTTTGAAAATTGACCATTTTTTACCTTTTTTTCAAACTTTGAAGTTCTTTCCTCGGTGGGTAAATTTTAATATTCTTTAAAAATAATAGTAGAAATAAATTCCTCGAGTGCAAATACATTATATCCCAAATTTTGCTAGCCAATATTTAAAAAAAAAAAATTTTTCATTAACACAAGACACACTAGGAACTCTCAAACTTTTCCGACTCGCGGCACCCTTTAAAAAATTAGATTTTTTTTCACGGCATCCTAGTCTATCTCTATCATATACATATCAAAATTATCTCCGGGGTTTTGAAGCCTTATTGAAACAGATATATTACCAATACAGTACCAGCGCTGACTTTGCTGAAGAAGTCGGAAATCTAATCCGTTTCAGTAGCTGTGCCATTAGGGTGTTCCTCCCCTCCCCCCCCCCCCCCCCAAAAAAAAAAACTAGTATGTTGTGCCCATTACGAAACTTTCTTCTATATTTTTCTTTTTTTTTCTGATCCCTCCCCATGCTTGACGAAGAAGCAATATTCCCAACAAAAACAAAATTACACATGCAAAAACTTGACGACCATCCCAATGTCTGAATTACTGCAAAAGCAAAGCAAAGAGCGAAAATTGAAAGTTATTTTAAAAGCCTTGCTTGAATTAATTACAAATATTTTATTTGTTAACAAACATAAGATGGCAACAGTTGAAAATTTTAAATCATTGAGATAATATTTCCTATCATTTCCATACAATTAAAATCACGAGAAATACGCAGACGACAGTCTATTACGATTTATCTTTCTTATTGTTGCATTAATAAAAATATTTTTATTCGCAAAAAAAAAAGAAAAAAAATCAACACCTCTTGGAGCGATTGGTGTCAAAATTGAACCAAAGCCTGTTTACATATGGATTCACATATATTCCAAATTTCAACCAGAACGTAGCATTACTTCTTGAGATAGGGCACTCACAATGGAAAAAAAGAACGGGCGATTGCGCTACCCCCTTTTTAGTTGTTGACACCAAAACAAAATCAGTTCTTATACCCACTAATGGCTACTTGCCGATAAAATTTTCTTTCATTCCGTTCATTATTTCTAGAGATACAGCAGTCACAATGGACGACAAAAAACGTTCTATAGCTCAACCCCCGTTTGAGTTATTGGCACCAAAATTGAATCAGCACCTGCTCCTGTTAGTGGCAACATATGGATCAAATTTTGTTTGATTCCGCCAGTTACTTCCTCAGGAATAGCAAGCACGAGTAACTCAAAAAACGTCCCATTGCTCTACCTCCCTTGGAGGAATTCGCGCCAAAAACCAATGGGCACAAGTTCACATAGGGGCACATATGTGTACCGAATTTCGTTCGATTTCATGCGGTAGTTTTTGCTGTAGAGCGGCCACAAAAAACTGGTCACACACAGACGTGACACACACACACACATACACACACACGGACAGACAGACATTTTCCAAAAATGGTCGAAATGGACTCAGCACACCTCAAAACGTTCGAATCCGTCAAAATATGAAATTCGAAAATTTGCACGAATCCAATACTTTCTTCTATATATTAGATATAGAAGAAAGTAAAAAACGGAAGTCGGTTTTTCAAGTAGCACACTCTCTTATATTTTTCCTTTTAGGTCAAAACAGTTGTAAAAAAAAAGTTTCTTTAAATTTTAAAACGGCAAGTCATGCCGAGAGGAGAGAGAGAGACTTGCGCTTGAAAGACAAGACCAAATCGGAATTTTTTTTTTTTTTTGGAAATTCGAAACTTCATGTTGATAAAACGTTGCCCTTATAGCCCTTCATGTATCACAAAAATATTTATCCGAATGAAAAAGGTACTAAGGTGTCTAAAAGAAGGGCTAAATTTATAATTTTCTTCAAAAAATTGATTTTTTTTTCGATTTATCTTTTTAAATATTACATATACATTTGAATAAAATACCAAGTTCAAAAATTACTACTTAGCACATTTTTAAATCAACATTTGCAAATGAATAGTAAAACTAGTATGTTGTGGCCATCACGAAACTTTCTTCTATATTTTTCCTTTTTCTGATCCCTCCCCATGCTTGACGAGGAAGCAATATTCCTAACAAAAACAAAATTACACATGCAAAAACTTGACGACCATCCCAATGTCTGAATTATTGTAAAAACAAAACAAAGAGCGAAAATTGAAAGTTACTTTAAAATCTTAACTTGAATTAAGTACAAATATTTTATTTATTAACAAACATAAGATGGCAACAGTTAAAAATTTTAAATCATTGAGATAATATTTCCTATCATTTCCATACAATTAAAATCACGAGAAATACGCAGACGACAATCTATTACGATTTATCTTTCTTATTGTTGCATTAATAAAAATATTTTTATTCGCAAAAAAAAAAAAAAAAAAAAATCAACACCTTTTGGAGCGATCGGCGTCAAAATCGAACCAAAGCCTGTTTACATATGGATTCACATATATTCCAAATTTCAACCAGAACGTAGCATTACTTCTTGAGATAGGGTATTCAAAATGGAAAAAAAGAACGGGTGATTGCGCTACCCCTTTTTTAGCTGTTGACACAAAAATAAAATCAGTTCTTATACCCACTAAGGGTTACTTGCCGATAAATTTTTCTTTCATTCCGTTCATTATTTCTTGAGATACAGCAGTCACAATTGACGACAAAAAACGTTCTATAGCTCAACCCCCGTTTGGGTTATTGACACCAAAATTGAATCAGCACCTGTTCCTGTTAATACCAATATATGGACCAAATTTTGTTTGATTCCGCCAGTTACTTCCTGAGGAATAGCAAACACGCGTAACTCGAAAAACGTCCCATTGCTCCACCCCCCTTGGAGGAATTCGCGCCAAAAACTAATGGGCACAAGTTCACATAGGGGCACATATGTGTACTAAATTTCGTTCGATTTCATGCGGTAGTTTTTGTTGTAGAGCAGCCACAAAAAACTGGTCACACACAGACGTGACACACATACATACACACACACACACATACATACATACACACACACATACACACACACACACAGACAGACAGACATTTTCCAAAAATGGTCGAAATGGACTCAGCACACCTCAAAACGTTCGAATCCGTCAAAATTCGAAATTAGAAAATTTGCACGAATCCAATACTTTCTTCTATATATTAGATATAGAAGAAAGTAAAAAATATATATATGTATTTAAAACGAAAAATTTTTAACTTAAAATGGAAAAAAAAAAATCCGCATAAAAAGTTTCTATTTAACGCTAAATATCGATTCTATTGTTTATATTTTTCAGCATGATAACTTCGTAAAATTTATTTTACATTTTTTTTAAATGGTAAAAAATCAATTTTTTGAAGAAAAGTAAATTTAAGGCCTTCTGCAGGACACCTAAATCTATACTAATATTATAAAGAAAGAGGACGAATTTTTGTGTGTTTATATGTTCGAGGTAATCTTTGGAACTATTGCAACTATTTGAAAAATTCTTTCGCTGTATGAAAGGTGCCTTCTTACTGAGTAGGCTATAATTCGAAAAAATCCGATAAATAGTTCTTTTTTTATTTCAATTTAGGCCCAAATTTCACATAAATTGCCTATTATTGGCTATTAAAGGGGTGAAAAATTACTTGTACTTATTAATATTTTATATCGTTGAAAAGGGTAGAATTTTCCGCGTTCTAAGCAATTTCTTTCAATGCTCTAATTTCATTACGACGGGAGCAATTTGCGTTTTTATCTCGAACTTTTTTAGGCTTAGCTAAAATTTTGGCAATACTTTCTTCATTAAATCTATCAAAAAAAGTGAAGGAATTGTACCACATTTTTCTTTTTGACACCGTTGGAAAAAGCAACATTTTTTACTCCAGAAATATCTCGACCCATGGTCGCAAAAATAACCTTCAATCTCCAAAGGAAAAAAAGTTACAAGCCGTTAAAAATAAAGTTCGAATAAATCTAATCTCCATTACAATTACTGATGGTTTTTTTTTTTTTTTTTTTTCGCATTGCCATGGTTACGTCTTTTAGCTTCGTTTCATTTTAATTTCTTAAAGTTCCACAAACTTGGCGCCACGGAATTATAAGCAATGGGGAAATGTTTTCGCCAGTTCTGCATATTTTACGATCTACGTTATAACGACAATGTAGAAATCGCGGGAAAAGTTTGAAAACTTAGAGTCT